>NC_142621.1:19412045-19715075 GCF_059453375.1 Lepisosteus platostomus | reverse complement strand
TCAAATAATTTACAGCATAAAAGGACTTCAATAAGATAAAGCAACTCAAATTAAGTAAACAAAACATACTGTAGTTAAGGGGTCACAAAGAATTAAAATAATATGAGAATAGGAGTTGTTCCAAAACAATAAGTAAGATAAACAAGAGAGGTTATTCAGCCTGTCTTTCTGTTTTGGTAACTGTAGTTCATTGTAAATTCATAATGTTGCTTATTATGGAAAACTGTAAGGTCAAGAAGAATATCATGATTAGAGATCAAAGCAGGATATAAAAAACACATTTTCTGGGCTTGTAAGTAAAAAATATATGGTAGTTTCATTAGTTTAAATTTTATGTTCTGAAGTTTTTGTGGCCGCACAATTCTACAGACGTGCTGTACTTTTCATAAAATCATTTTACTTTTACTTCATAATAATACTGAACTGAGGTCTGAACCTCTCTCAGAGTCTTTCTGTCATTGCTAAGATTTTTGTGACCTCCCTTAGTACTAATGATTAATTCAGTATATTTTATGAAAATAGATCCAGATAACAAACTATCATTGAATAAGCACTGAAATAACTTTGACAGCCACAGATAGGCATTGATTTATTTTGCTCATCGAATCAATGTCATCTCAACATTGGTTTTGAAGAAATAATTCCCAATATTGTGCTGTAAAGAAAATGAGGGTGTTTTTAACTAGGTAATCTTTAAAAAACTTTAAATGAAATTTGCAATATGTTAAAAAATGTAATCATTGGTAATTTACTTTTTTAGAAAGTCACCAATAATACAACCTTTTTAAAATAACAAACAAAAAGAGCTGGATCTGAAAGAAAAAAAAAACTATAATCCTTATAATAGTGCTTTCTCTTTTTTTGGTGCTTCTGGGGAAAAAACCTCAAATCAGCACTCAAGGGTGTAAGTTCCAAAAGAGTCACAGAGATTGAGTGTATTTGGAGCTACTGCAGGAACATCAGATGGTGAAAGTAATTTTCCCTTGTACAGTATGTGATAGTCGCCAGTACTTACTTACACAGTGGTTTGTAAAGAATAATTGAATACTCCTGTAATTAACATTACTATTGTCATGCCAACTTCGTAAATAGCAAAGTCATTTGTATTATTTCAAATCTAAACTTACTTATAACTTATATAAAGAATGAATAAAATGTATGAATGTATTTATCTACTGTATTAAGTCTGAATTGCTCTTTATTTTAATAGCATTGTCCTTTACATCCACTTCTGTGACATTATTGTTTCCAAAGAACTGTGCGAAGGGTGTTCCACACTAAAAATCTACACTACAGTACAGTACATTTCTCAGGTCCAGGAAAAGAAGGTTTTGGATTATGCCTCTGTACACAAACAACACAGTTAATTAAGTGCATACTCTTTTCAGTGAACAGTTTGTTCTTAAATAAACTGTTTTTTGATGCTTAGGCCCGGCGTTAAGCAACGGGTACCAATGGAAAAAACATAGAAGGTTTGCCCTTACAACCTTAAAGAACTTTGGCATGGGCAAGAATACTCTGGAGTCGTTCATCCTTGAAGAGAACAGATTCCTTTACAAGGCCTTCAAGGAAGAGCATGGTAAATATAACAATGAAGCATCTTTTGACATGGGGAATACATACTGTACAATATAAGTGTGTACACGTCATGTTATATTATATGCCTTTCTCAATGAGGGATTGTAGTTTAAGTGTTTTTAATAAAGATATATGTCTTAAGTATGTGTCAAACATTAATCACTGTGAATCTACAGAATCTGTGATATAAATAAGCAATAAAGCATATTATATTTTTTTTGTTTTGAGTACAATGACCCAAGGTTTCAAGATATTCTGCGAAGGACTGATGAGACTTTCCTCCTGATAGGCTCATTAAGAGCCCAGGTATGACAAGAATATCAAAGGAAGTCAAATAAATAGCACTAGACCCACATACTTACCACTTTAAAATTAGGACTTTGACAATTTTTGCTGCTGCTCATTCAAGAGCTCAGTGCTGAAAGATTGTAAAACTAAGGACAAACACCTGTTTTCTGAGCAAATATAAACTGATGTCAGTTTGCAAATGAAAGGATAATGTATATACTGTATATCATAAAATCACTACATTTCAGTATCATACTCTCATGCAGGAATACACTACACTAAATACACTAAAAAATGGAGACACAAACATCACTTTTATCAGCTTGGAAAAAGTTTAAAATGCTTAAGAAAGGCAAGGTCAAAGTGCAACAGTAGATGTTCCTTATATGCAGCAAGTCTGACTGAGAGCTCACAAGCAGGTCTCATGCAGCGGTGAGGCGGAGAGCACCACAAAACAAAAAAGTAACAAAAATTAAAGGCACGCAAAACAAACCTAACACTTGGGTCTGAAAAGCGGTAGCAGCTAGGAACAGGAGAAGCACAGCGACAAGGTAGCGAGCACACAGTTGCCCTGAGGAAATGGAACTGATCATGAAATCATTAAACAAATAATAAACTAACTAGAAGATGTGAAATGAAAGTCTGTCTGAATATCGTCTAACAGAGCTGGATGGTGTGCTGTGCTGCATGTGCATGCGGGACTGATCAGCAGTCACTCGAGCATGACACTTCCATTTTACAGGTAGGACTCAGTTTTGGTAACCTACTGTATGTACAGTACATGACATCCCAAATGCCATTGTCCTAGTGCTGTAGGATACCATTTCTCAACCTTTTCCACCTCCATCACACCTACATAAATATAAAAACTTTATCACTCAGCGCCTCCCTTCCCATTCATGATCACCAGCCAAAGCACATTCTTAAAAATTGTATAAATAGAACTCATATCAATGTTTAATCTGGCACCTGAACCTAAAGGAACGGTTCGTCCAACACAAACTTAAGGTACACCAATCCACAGCAAAAAAAAAGTCAAAGCATCATGAACTCATCATCTTCATCATCATCATCATTATAAAACATCTAGTTTTCTGTCAAAGTTAGTGAATGCTGTTTAGATTTTGAGATGATTGTTTTTTTATTATGACATACAGTATGAACGAACCCTAAGATCTTATTTCATTGGTTTGTAAAAATCATTGATGATAGTTATATGCACTTTAGGTATCCCCACTTTTAGCAGGATCCCAGTATTGACTGAAATGAGATATTTACAGAACTTTTATTAAACATGAGGAAAATGTAATTAGTTGCTCTTTGTTGAAATATTTAATCAAGAGGTGAAAAGGTTTTTGAGTGAAGTTATTTAATGTAATATAATTTTGCTAGCAGTAGGCAGATTAGCTCCCTGCAAAAATCAGTTTGAAAATAAAGAGATGTTGTCCTAAGGTAATTAGTGTACCTTGCAGAAAAAGGATGACATTCCAGCAGGATTCCATGAGACGAATCTGGCCATATGTACTCTGGACCTGATAGAAGCGGGGACAGAGACCTCGGCGACAACTCTGCGCTGGAGCCTCCTCTACATGGTCAAATACCCAGAAATTCAAAGTACGAGTTCCTTCGAGTCCCCAATACTACATTATGGAAAACTGTCCATCCACCTACATATTGCAAAACACTTTTGCAGGCACACAAATCAATATTAAGAAATGTAGTAGTAAACTATGTGGTTATTAGGGTTTTTGATCAATTCTGCAGACTTCATAATCATAAAAAAACTCTAGAAAACTATTCCAGTCTGCATGATCCTCACCACTTTTTTGGTGAAGACTTTTTTGGTAAAGTCGTTACTTTTTGGTAAAGTCACATTACTAATATTACCAAAACATTAGTAATTAAAATAATGCAATATCTTGAAAAAAAGAAACCTATTTTTGTCAAAGACTTGGGAAGACAGACTGGGTTCCTGTTTCTTGTTTTATACCGTATATTTACATTCTTCATTTGTATTGCATTCAAAGAGAAGGTCCAGGCTGAGATAGACAGAGTGATTGGAAAGGAACGGCAACCTTCAATGGCAGATAGAGTGCATCCTCCCTACACTGATACTGTGATCCATGAGGTCCAGAGGATGGGCAATATTGTTCCCCTGAATGTGCCCAGGATGACCACTAAAGACACTACACTGGGAGGTTATTTTATTTCTAAGGTGAGAGAAAAAATAAAACAATAGAGGCTTGCATCTAATGTCCCGTTTGAGGTGTTTCTCCTATCAGTTCTGTATGAAGCTGACATCATTTTGATTAAACTTTTTAGTAAGTGCTTTTTATATTTTCTTTCTTATCATAACCAATATATCCTCAGTGATTTTTGACAAAAATGAGTGGGAAACACCCGACACATTTAATCCCAAGCACTTCCTGGACTCCTATGGAAAATTTCGGAAAAGAAATGCTTTTCTTCCATTTTCAGCAGGTAATGTGCTTCCTTCCCTGTTGTTTTATTATCATATGCAGTCTTCTTGCTTCATGCTTATCCCATTCCACTTGACTTTTAGGCAGTGAACATTTTTTATAGTTCAGTAATTATTTTAAATGTAAGATTAAATTAAATAATAATCAACCCTCTGTTTCATAATGTCATGTGAAATCCCACATAGCCTTATATTCTTTTCAGGTTTATTCTCATAGGTCCATACATCCTTCACAATAAAGACTAGTCAAATTGTACTGTGGTACAATTATATATGGAGTATATAACGCTAAAATATTATCTAATGGTTCTTAACAGGAAAGAGGGTGTGTCTGGGGCAGCAGCTCGGTCGGATGGAGCTGTTCATGTTCTTCACTTCATTTCTGCAAAAGTTCACCTTCTGTGCTCCTCAGGGGGTAGATGTCAGTTTGGAGGCTCAAATGGGATTTACTTTGTCTCCTGGACCCTTTAAAATATGTGCCATCCCTCGATAAGCCAATTAATTATTCCTCTGGAGGACAACATCTGGGAACCAATCTAAATTGAAAAACATAAAATATGGAGCCTAATTAAATAGAAGACAGCTCATGTTTTTGTGCTACTTTCTAAATGTAAATCTTTCAATCATTAGGGATCTTTAAAAATGTTTTATAAAAAGCACTATTTAAACAGGCTTACTGAATTCCTAGTTTTTGTAGTAAATGAATAATTAGAACATGAATATACATTATTATTTGTCTTGCATTTGATTGCTATAATATTTCCATGCAAATTAATAAATATGTATCTTCTGAATTAAATCTTTTGTCATTATTAATTCAGTGTGACCCATGTTGCTCCACTGGTTGACCCCAAAAACATTTTAGCGTAGACAGACACTGCACTGTGGATGAGTTGTATTAAAATACGATACACACAAACATGTTTCCTGGTACTATCACAAGACATTTTTACATGTTCAGTACTGAGAGAAATGATTTTTGAGTTAGGCAGAGTAGCATTATGGAGACATTTTGGTGCATATGATTATTATACATATATTCAGAACTGCAGATTAGTATAAAACATTGAAAATCTTTGTACAAGATTTCATTTTTAAATCTCTCTGTTCTAGAGGTTTACTTTGTACTATATCTTTACTGAAAATGCAAACAAAAGGGAAAGTATACTATACTTTTCAAAACCTATTTTTTATTTGAAATATACAGTTTAAGGTTTGTTAGGCTTTGACAAATCAAACTACAGTATTATTTTTATTAGTTATTTTCACTGCTAGCAAAAACTGCTTTAAAGTTCATTCACTATCAACCTTGTGATCATTTGATAAAGCAAGGCAAAAGATTACTACTTTGTGACACAAATACCCCAACTGTTTTTTTTTTGTTAGTGTGACCAAGGTCAAAATGAAGATACTGTATATGAAGGTGTATGTCATGAAAAAATAAGAAAGATTTCAAAGTCACAATAAAACCCATTTTATTTGTATAGGCATTTTCTTGTTATGGGCTGTTGTAGCTCGGCTCAGTCAAGGATAAAAATTTGTCTTTCATAATAGTAGTACTTTATATATTCTAAATATGTATATTTATTATAGAATGTATGTAATACTTTTCACAGTAGTCTAATGGTACTTTCACATCTTTTTTTTTCTCTCTAACTTAATGTGAAAAAAACTAGTTCAGTGTTGGAAATCCATCTATTGCACTGAGAAAGCTTTAGGAATTTCTACCATTTCATTTTCAACTATTAAAATACAGCAGGTGCTTTTTCTTCTAAATCTGAGTACAATTCAGTGCTCCCATGATAACCACTCCTTTATATGTTTCCTGTCTCTCCTATTGCATGTATATTGTTGTTGTATTAATGACCATCACGGCCTGTTAACCACGTTTCAGTGATTTCAATTGCACCATAGTCATCTATTAACACAGTCTTCTCTATTTCTGGTATTTTATTCCTGATACTCTGCATAGTATTTCTTTGGATTATCCTCCCTCCCCTTCTAATCCCTTAAAACACTTAATTTTTGTAGTTGTTTATAGCAAGCCAACTGGTAAAAACCTAATTTACTGTAGATGTAATGCACCTAAACAATTCTTGAATAGAATGGTTGACCTACAACAGAAAATATTCCTTTTGCTTAATTTTCTGCTGTGAAAAAGTCATGACTTGCTTTTACATCCTGTATGCTGTACTTTTGTCACTCACCATTTTTAATATTTTATACAGAACAATTCTATGGGGATATTCTATTGAAGATTGAGCCATTTTGTGGAATGTTGCGGGCACACAGGCCACCAGAAATCAGACACAGCCTGCATGTCACATTTTTCATGACAGCCCTTCTCTGATTTGGAACATATCAACCCCTTATCTTCCATCTCAGCCACTCAGGACAATTCCACTAATAACCAACACTAGTGCTTTCATATTCATTCATATATGCAGTTTTTTAACTGAGAAGTTTAACTCTTAATCAGTTTTCAGTGGAGAACTAACTCTAGGTGACCCATTTGCAATATTCGATAAAAATAATCCCTAATTTATTCAAGGCTTCTGGGTCTGTGGACAAAGCAGAGGTAATAACATATATATCATACATTGTATATCATATTTACAATAAGAGAAAGAGCATCTGTATTATCTCCAAGGGGCAATTTGTTAGCAATAATAATACTGCACACATAAAAAACATTCTAAGCTTCATTGTTTTAAGTTTAAACTGTTTTACTCACTACCTACTATATAAACTGAAACAATAACAAAAACACAAAAATCAACAACCATGCGAGAAAAGACTGCTGCTCCCAGTCTACCAGTTAATACTTATAGATATTTATCTATACTTTTTAGTATTAAAGGTGTTATTTGTCTGGTCTGTAGACAGGATTAAATGAGGTTAATGTTGAGGAATTTAAAAATCTCAAATTAGAATTAATTGAAATTCTAATTTAAAAAATCAGTTTGAAATAATACACATTTTCCAAAAAAGTTTAAGCTTCTTCATCTTTCGTGAAAACCAACGGATAGAAATAAACATTATCATACTGTAAACCTAAACTACAACACATCATGTTATTATATACTCATGTATAAAAACATGATGCGTGAGCAGGACTCTCTGTAGAAGAAAAACAGGAACAACTAAGCCTGGTGCTTAATTCAAAACACTTTTGAATCACCCTTGGTGCAAACAAAAAGAATCTTAGGTTTCTCTTTTTCTTTTCTAATTTCAAGGATGTGGCAGTGGTTCAATTTAGAGTATAAAGAAATACTGAGTGATAAAACCATAATTGTACAGCACAAAAGCATTTGGTTTGATCAGGGTTCTAATAGCAGCTGAGTGAGAGTTTATTTTAAACAAGGACAACTATTAAAATAAAGCAAAGGGTTTAACCTAAGTCAACTGAAAAAAGCGCACAAGTATTTACTTTGTTCTATTATCAGTGTGGTAAAGGCCAATATTCTCAGGATGAATATGTCTTTTAAAATGGAGAAATATAAGACAGAGTTAGAACAAGGTGAATTCAGTTTGATCACTGTTTTGTACAAAGCACTTTTCTTCTTGCAGCAAGATTTACTTAAAGATATACTGTAACTAGTTCAACTTACTCAGTGCTGGAAAAATGTGTCTTTATTAATTACAACTTGGAAACTTTTAACTTGCTAGTACTGTGAAAAGACAATTTTAGGGAAACATTTTAGCATTTGAACCACCTTGGTGACATTCAGCAATGGATCAATATCTGTTAACACTACTTTTTTCTGCTCTTTTCTTTTAAAATTTTCACCATGCTTGACTCTCAATGGTTTACATTACCTCGTCACCTGTGCTAAATCAATCTGGCTTTCACTTATGAAGTGATTTCGTGATTACGCAACCAGAGTCGTGGTGTGTATCATGATCTTCAGTAATTGATTAATTAATCAAAACGACTCCAGAAACATTTAATCATGTTCAAGTTCCATATATCATATTTTCTAAAAATGCACATGCATAAATCAGATTATGATTATTTGAATTAAAAAGTTATTTTAATGCTTGATACTAATTATGATCATATTGAACATAAAAAATGTAAAACTGGAGAATTTATTTCTGATTGTGCTGTAATGTGGTCATATATAACACGAGGCCATATGATTTTCTCCTTTCTTTTCAAATGACAAATTAAATGTTCACCTAAATATATTCTCAGCAGTATTTATTTGTTCTTCACACAAAAACATTTTTATAAAGGCAAAACCATATTTTTCCATAATGTGACACTTGAACTAATTTAACTATACACACAGCGTAATTTTACCCATTTAATTGTTTTACCTTTGGCAGAAAAAAAACAAGCCTGCCCAAAGCGGCTTATTATGTACAAAGTGCATATTTCTTCCTGTTCAAAGTTCATTGAACTGCAGTACAAAACAGTAATCCAACAGGGTTTCAGAAACGAAAATTAGATATTTGTTTTACACTACAAAGTTTTGTTACAAAGACCTGCTAAGCTCACAACTTTTAAGATGTCGTTGTATTCTTTTACTGAATGCCTGGATGCCCAAGGAATTCTGATTTTCCTCTTGCTATTTCTGCTGATAACCGACATTGTCAAGAACAAGAAACCCAAGAACTTCCCTCCTGGACCCTGGGGGCTACCCTTCGTGGGAAATGTCTTTAATATCGACTTTAAACAGCTCCATATTTCCATGGCAAAGGTCAGTGTTACCGCACTATTCTTATTTTAATCTTAATTACTCCTCCTGAGATTTATTGTGGTTCAAAATAACTTAAACCTAAGTCTCATGCTGAAAATACTTACATATTGTATTTATTATTTAATATAAAATTTTATTTAAAAAGTACATATGTTCTACAATAGAGTTTTATATTTTTTGATGTTGATACCTGTTCCTAAACCTAAAACAAAGTGGTGAAAATGCTGAATGTCATTTTTTCCAAAGCTGGCAGAAATCTATGGTAATGTTTATAGCCTGAGGCTTGGAAGAAATAAAGCTGTGTTTGTGACGGGCTATAAGATGGTGAAGGAGGCTCTGATCAATCAGGCAGAGACCTTTGCGGCTCGACCCCCAAGTCCAATAATGGAGAGACTTTACAGCAACTATGGTGATGATTTTTATTCCATATAATTAAAATCTTTAAATATGACATTGCTAAAGTCAACAGAGAATGACTATTTACATCTTATTTGAGCCAAGTGATTTTTTAACATTCTTAATATCTATTAACATTTCAGTTATATTCAATATACTATTGAAATGATTCATAATATGTATTTTCTAATACTTTAAATGGAATTTTAAAAAGTCAAATTAAAAATGATTTTTAAGTTACATTCTTTTTTTTTTCAGAGATACAGAATGTACAGAACCTTTATTTTTAGTGTCTTTTTTTTCTTCCCTGCCCACAGGTTTGATCTTTAGCAATGGATATCTGTGGAAGAAACAGAGAAGATTTGCTCTTTCCACCTTGCGGAACTTTGGGCTGGGTAGGAAGACTCTGGAGTCAGTGATTTCTGAGGAGAGTAGGTTTTTCCAGCAGGCTATAGAAGATGAGCAAGGTAATCACAGGAGCGCATGTCCTGAACACAGCTAATGAGTATACTGTACACTGCTCATTAGAAGCAGGGAACAGACTCAATTATGCTCTTGTTTTGCCATTAGGTAAACCTTTCAATCCCCACTTTCTTCTGAACAATGCTGTTTCAAACATCATCTGCTCCATGGTATTTGGACGCAGATTTGATTACAGTGACAATCGCTTCCAGAGGCTGCTGCACTTACTGTCAGAAACCATGCATTTGGAAGGAACGATATGGACACTGGTAGAGAATATTTTCTTACAATTCTCATATGCAGTTAAAACAAAAATAAACTATACACAACTATTTAGGATCACATCATCTTTAATAGTGATGATGATTGGTGGTGTGATGGTGATGACTTACAAAGGCATGATGCTCATTTAGAAATTTGTTCCATTATTGAGTGAATACTAGTTACATGAAAAATGTAATTATTTCTGCACGAGCACAACATTATTCCTCTCAGCTGTGTATCAGCCTGCTTCAATTTAAGAGAATATAAAACATATAAATTAGAAGAGTAATGGAGCTGAAATATCCTTAATCTCTCATTTTGGCTTTAGCTATATGAAGCTTTCCCTGTGATATTGAAGTATTTACCAGGACCACACAACAGGGTCTTTAAGAACTATGAAAAACTTGAAGCCTTTGTGGGGGAAGAAGTTGAGAGGCACAAGGAAGATTGGGACCCATCAGCACCCAGAGATTGACAGCTACTTAGCAGAGATACAAAAGGTAATTGTTTCAAAATCAAATCTGAGCATTCCGAGTTTCTGCATGGGCCACTGTTACAAACCCACAATTCCTACTAAGTGGCATCCTGGCATTTGCACCACCATCTTGAGTGTGTGGGAGTGTGTAGTCTGCAGGAAAGCACCCCAATGCACCATCACCACCCTTCACTGGACAGAAGTCCTGAGCCTTCTAAACTTAATAGTTCAAGACCTTTGATAGCTCATGTCCTTAACACAACTACAGAATAAAGCATTTTCAGTACCGAACAGACTAAATCATGCACTTGTAATTTTGTCCTCAGTTAAACCTTATAATACTGTTTCCAGCATTATCTGTACATCAATTCATGTTACACAATGAGGATAAGTTAGTAAAAGCTTTAGGGTTGAATAATTAAATCTATCCGATCAGAAGAGATAGTGCTAAATTTGTACACACTTTTTGGTATAGAAAACTAAGTTACTGCACTCAGAATGATTGGGTTGAGCTGATTATTGTAAAACTCCATTCTACTTTTACCTACAATATACTGTATCCACCTCACCTGGTATAAATATCTCTGAACAAAGCCCCGGTCTGTATTCAGTGTTTTGTGATGTCTGTATAACCTTAAGTAAGTGACAAGACCAAGGTACTATAAGGACAAGGTTATTGTTACAAATGGAGGGTTACGAAAATGGAGAATAAGCAGGAATTCACTGAGAGGACTCGTCAATAAGTAATAAAATAAATATTCATAACCCCAACTTGTTTATGATTTCTGACAGAATATACCCAAGCAGTTGGTATACTCAGAGGCACAGAATTCTGGCACAGCTTTGGTGAAAAGACTAAGAATGCAGACACACATGGTTAAATATTTATTAACAATGACAATACAAATACTACACTACACACAACATACAACACACAAGTTACTATATACTGTATACAGCATGTATAGACAAGGCATTCCGGAGACCTAATGTCCTAACCTCTCTGAAAACCCCAGACTGCTGCCAACTATATGACTCTAAAATAATGCCTACAGAGGCCAGAAAGCAAACAGAAGCAATACAATCTGCAGTTACTGTAAATCTCTCTCTCTCACTGCAAACCCAGATGCCAGTAAATGAATGGGAGACTATCTCCCTAAAGCAAGCTTTACATACCAAGGTTCCGATACTTAGCTCCAATCAAGATTTGTTTGGATGATCATGAAGCAGGGGCTCTCACCTGGTGTAAGCTTCAAGTTCCAACTCCTCCAGACTCCCCTCTGTCTTATAGTCTGATTTTCTTTCTCTTCTTTTTTACCTCCTCGTCTGATGGCATCAGGTGTGTTTCTGGACTGTTGATTGACACTTAATCATTTTACCCACAACTTAATTAAGGTAAAACAAGGCAAACCATGATGTGGTTTGATCACAGACTCTGGACCTCCTACATGTCAGCAAACAGCCCCTCTGCTTTGAAGCTATCTTAAATCTTAGAGACACTTCCTAGTCACCTATACCTGTAACAATATCAAAGGACAGAACCTAAAGTTATAAGGTGCAACAATTTGCTTATCTTCTCCCTGTCAGAATAAAGAGGATACTGAGGCAGGATTCCATGAGAAGAACCTGGTCTTGTGCACTTTGGACCTGTTTATAGCTGGAACTGTGACCACCTCTTCCTCTCTACACTGGGCTCTCCTCTACATGATCAAACATCCAGAGATACAGAGTTAGTAACTGCATGAAACTGAAGAAGTATTACTAAAATTATTTATAGACACTTTGGGTGAAATGTCAAAATGTAAAATGTATGATAAACCTAAGAAATATACAGGAAAAAAAAACAGCTCCATTATCCTTGTCTTCCAAATTCTACATTTTGACCCCCATTGCAATAAGAACATGTCCATGTAACATTTGATGACTGCTTATGGATTTTTTAACTGTTGAAGCTGCCTCCTGAAGATAACTGAGGTGTGTAACCCAGATCAGTTTGCTTTGTGCCAACATTTTTAAACATGTCCTGACCATGCCATATAATTCATGTAATTATTGGCACAGTAATTTCTGAAAACTATAGTTACTATTCTATGACAAATACCAAATAAATTATCTCCATTTTTTTGGGATAACACAGAATGTGCTGAATTTGTGGTGTCCTAGTTGAACACTTTCTTTTGTCACCAGCATTCATGTGAATGTAATGTGTATTGCAGAATATAGAATCAAAGTATCGAAAAAAACTTTTTAATATACTGTACTGTACATAGATTATATTCATCATGCAGAGTTTCTTTCTGGGGGCAGTACAATCAATTAAAAAGAATACATTCCAATTGTAATACACTGTTTTTAAACTACTGTACATCTGTGTTGTTTTTACCCTTCATTTGAGAGGCATAATAAGTGCTTTGTGATGAAGCATGTAATGCCATATCTTGCCTTGCCTCTCTCAGAGAAAGTCCAGGCTGAGATAGAGAGTGTGCTGGGACAGGGACGGCAGCCCTCCATGACAGACAAGCCCAACATGCCCTACACTGATGCTGTTATCCATGAAATCCAGAGGATAAGCAATATTGTTCCTCTGAATACACCAAGGATGACTACTAAAGATACAACACTGGGGGGACATTTTCTTCCAAAGGTAAATCTAAAAAATGTCAAACAGCTGAAATTTTGAATGCATGTTATTTTATAATGGACAGGAGCTGAAATAAATTAATTTCTCACTCATACGGCAAAAAGGTATTCGGAATGGAATCCTCAAGTGTTGACTTAGATCTAAATTATAAGCAAATCTAACCTGTATTTCTTTCAATCTTTATTTTAATATGAGTGTAAAAACATGATATTTCCGTACAATGTTCTTATAGTGTATACTGTTGATTTTAGCCTAGTGGTATAACTTTTAAAAAATTGTGTTTTATAAATCCCTTTTGAAGAGAATATGACAGCACTGCCAGTGGAAATGTTTATTTTGTAGGGTACACCAGTGATGACAAACCTGACCTCAGTGCTGTTTGACAAGACTGAATGGCAGACACCAGACTCCTTCAATCCCGGGCATTTCTTGGACTCTGAAGGGAAGTTTGTCAGACGAGAAGCTTTTCTTCCATTTTCAGCAGGTACAATTACAATCACAAATCAAGGTCATGCTTAATATTTTCATTTACTATACTTCTGCTACTAGTTACAAAAAACAAGTTAAAATATAGAAAAATAACATTAACACATGGGACATACTGTTCAGTATATTGATATAAGATGTAATGAATCTAACACTACTTATTGGAATAAGGAAAGAAAACATCTGACTCTTCACACTTAAACTCCATTATAATGTTAAGCTTTTAGTAACATTCCCATTTAGTTTTTTTTTCTCTGAAAAAAAAAATGTAAATACAATTATTTTTTCATGTTTTTATTTCTCCATTTTGGAGAATACATTCCTCTGCCACCTATTTCTGTCAAAGCAGTTTGCTGTATAGCATTCTGCAAGCCCCCTGTGGCTCACAGGAGTGTGATCACTGAATATAGGAGTGGTGTTTCTCCCACTGACATCCCTGTAGGGTGAGCCACAGAATCGCATGTGCCAGTAAAGTAAGACAAGGATAAAAAGGACAAGGAAGGAGGATGTGGTTTATAAACTAAAACTTTGTGATATCGCTCATTTCTTTCAGGAAAGAGGGTGTGTCTGGGAGAGCAGCTGGCCCGGATGGAGCTGTTCCTGTTCTTCACTTCCTTTTTGAAGAACTTCACATTCAAAGCCCCTGAAGGGGAAGAACCCAGTGTGGAATTTCAATTAGGGGGCATCCTAACTCCTCGGCCTTTCAAGATCTGTGCCATTCCACGCTGACATCCACATCAGTGTCTTAAATCTAAAGAACACTGGAGGGCAGGACATTTAGATTTTAGAGGACAATTTGACTGTAAAAGTAAAAGCCAGAACTTCAGAACTGTGCTTTTACATACAGTACATTCCATGTGAGATCCCAGTTTTGTAATTTAACAAACAGCATGCTAAAATGTGCTTAGAATTTTTCCAAGTTTTAAGCATACGGTGATTTACACAGCTTTCAGGAATGTGTCATTAAAGGCACCAAGATTTGTCCACACTGACTGTAGAGAAAGGATTGTTTTTGTGGATTTCCAAAATAGTGTTGCAAAAATAGTAGGCTTTTTCAGATTCAGATTCAGATTAATGACATGTCTGTAACATTGGAATTTTTAATGAATAGAATTTAGAACTTTTACAATCAAAATAGTTTCTTCTAACATAACAAGAAGAGAATAAACTTGATATTATGTAAACAAAGCAATTTTATACAGAAAGAATACCTACAGTATATGCTAAGACATGGTAATACAAATGTATTTTTGACTTTTGCCATCCTTTCATTAGACTCTCGACATGCAGCATTCTACCCTTAAAATGGGCACTTCTTGATACTTCATTCATGCATTGCTGACTTTAATCGTTAAAATAATAATCAGGCAAAATGTGATGATTCCTTAAATTTGAAACAAATTGTATTGCAGTTGTTTTATATTTCATACCACATTTTAATATTAATCTTGAGGACTGCTACTGTATTAAAAAATCACTCCTTTCTGGTTTTTAATGGTATTTATTGTACAGTAGTAAACATAACAAACAGTTTTACAACAAAATCCATTTTTGAAAATTCAGAACTAGTGCAAAAAATTGGGTTATGCCACCTTACCTCCCACATTGTTTATAACTTTACAAAATCATCAATCTAAGAAGTGTACAGCTTTACAGTAATAACATTCATAAGTTAATATTTATAAGTTTACAAATTTAAGCTGTTAAGTGCAGAGTACAAGTTTGAAAGATGGGGAGGTTACAGTTAAAATTAACTGTTAGTCACAGTGAAATCAATTCACAGTTTATAGTTTTTTATGTCTATATGATTAATGATAAAAAAACTTTAATTTCATCAAAGTGAAGTTCTTTAAGGAGTATAACCATTTGCCAGTTTCTCTTCTCTTGTTTTGCATATCATCACCCTGGATCCTGAAATGTCCAAACGTTCCAATTGCAAAGCCAGACTAATTCAGGAGTCCCCATCATTCAAAATGTACTCTTTAAAACAATCCCTAATCCTCCAAATTGTCTTGGAGCCAGTACAAGAGCCCTCCACTTCCAACAGAACCTTGTAGAATAGATCTAGGATGGATAGGCTCTGCTTTCTAAAATAAACTGTGCAAAATCTCTTTCGATTATTTTTACATTTAGTAACAAGTGAAAAATGTCACTAAATAATTTAACGTCTAGACTAAAAGACATAATTAAATTAAGAAACTACTTCCTTGAAGCATCTTCAGACAAAACAAGTATAGAAACAAAAACATCTGACGATAACATTTTAAAAAATATAAATCTTGATGAATGCTTAAAATGTTATATTCCTGCAGCTGGAAATTTCCCAGTTCCCAGTATCCTTTTTACATTTACATTTCTATGCTTTTCAGAATTTCATTTATATGGAACAGATCTATATTTTCCTATGGAACTATTATAAGTGGAGTGCTCTTGTACAGTATTTCTTTTTGAACATATTCTTAAGCAACTAATAGCACATAAAGCACCATAACTAAATATTATATCATCCATTAAAGCAATGCAAAGAGCTAAGCATTCTGTTTTTTTAAAGTGGATGAAAAGAGCAAAACAAATATTTTCTTTGCCATTTCACCTTGGGCAGAGGCCAGATTCTAAAAGAAAGAAGATTCATCCCTTGTGACTTGTAGAAGAATATCACTGATATTACAGAGAGAACAACCCCACACTTACTATCATACAATTTGTCCCACTGGTTGCCCCATTATTACAGTTCATTAATAATATAACTATCAGCTACAAAATTAGGCCCACCAACATACAGGCTTAAACTTGACAAACACTGAAAAAGTATATTGTCTCTACAATGTTTTGTATTTTTCCAATTTTAAAAGCATGGCTTTAACTAGAAACTCAATATTTATCTTGCACAACAAACTGATTAGATCATTTAGGTTTATTGTCTTCAGCCTGGGATGATTTTTCAGAAGTGTTCTGCACTGTACAGCAAGAAGAGAGCATGGTACAGTATTCTTAATCCACCTTCAGAGGAAATACTTTGTCATATAACAGAGACCCCCAATGCTCCACAGCATCATTGTCAACTGGAATTAAATAGAAAATTTCCCAAATTCTGAGTAACTAGCTTTTTAATTAATTTAGGTTTCTGGTCTACTTGAATTTGTGTTTAACCATTATGAAAGAAAATATTAACTTTGTCTAGTTCAGTTTTTCTGAGAATTTTTGTTATTTGATTTTGTTGGCCCTAACTCCACATATCTTCAAAAATGCGTGACATTTGAGAAAGAGACATTAACAGTACATAGTGTACATCAGCTGTTCTAACAAAGTTATGTCCACACATTCTGCCATACAATAAACTAAACGTGTCTGTTAAAAATTAATTTGACAGTGTATTCAAGGAAACCTGAAATAAATGCCAATTTATCCTACAATAGCTTTTGGAAGGAATTCACAAGAAAATAATCATTCAAAACCAATTACTAAGTTACATTTATTTCAGATTTCCAACAGAACACTATACTTTCACCTTAATTTTTATTAAATAATACAGTTTGCTAATAGATAGCAGTAGCATTTAGTCACCTTAGTTCACTTAACATTATGAATGAACAGTACATGACAGTTCACACTAGTCACAACAAAACAAAAGAGAAATGTATGCAATTTCAATGCTCTGCACATCTTAATGCACTCAATGTAACCATGGCAGCAAGCAAGAATGGTAACATTTACACAGCATAGCAATTTTGCTGATTAAACAGAGATTTAAAATGTTTTAAAAACAGGGATAATTTATCAGATTCTACAAAACACAAACCCAATGACCCAGTTCACTGCATTTTTTACTTTTCAATTAAAACTGTCTTAACTAAAATCTGGCTGTAAATTTATGGAATTAAATTATCACATGAAATAAAAATGGCAACATACTCAAAAACTACTAATGTAGGCAAAATACTTTTTAATGCCTACCTGGTACTTTCCTTCCCAAGTACCTTTAGCATACAACCTCAAACACCTAACTTTGGATAAGTGATAAGCATTATTGTACATAATAAAATGTTTAAATTCATAATAAGAGTAAACAAATAAATGAAAAATTAATAATTAACAGTAAAGGCATAATGTAATGCAATAACAGTATGGGCCTAAAAAGAAAGAAATAGGCACCATCTTTTTATAACAAATTCCATTTACTCTTAGTAAGAATGTAAATATATTATATTAATATATTTACATTTATTTACTTATACATAACTCAATTAAGAACAAATTTATTCAATAAAGATCATTTTTATTTTCCAGATATTTCAATATTCATACTTTATTAAAAGACAATTTTATTATTTAAAAAAATAATACATTTAAACTCTGAGGGTTTTCCAATCAGCTCTTGAATCAAAGTCTTGAAAAGAGAAACAATTTGGAATTAAGTTACTGCTGGAAGGTTTAGCTCTCTTGCGGGAGGCCTTGTTGGGTCGCAGAAGTTTAGACTTGCATTGCTTTTGAAAATAAAGTGTACTCAAATAACATTTACAAAGAAGAGCTCAAAGCAAAGTTTCCTTATAAGATCACAACACTGAACTGCGTGTCTACTATTCAAAAGGACTTCAGTAAAATGCAATCTGAAATTTGAGAACAACAAGGCTTTTTTTTTCTAGGAACAAACTACTACAATTATTGTGTCATGCTAGGAAGACATTTACAATCCGCAGACTGGCTTTAGAGGTAGTTAATATTATGCTTTAAAATACAAATATTTGTGGAATATTTTGACATTTTACAGGCGCTGCACCTTATAATCATAATCATTATTTAAAATGTACCAACAGTTATTTATGAAGTTCTTACAATAATGACCAGAAAAATACAGATTTAAAAGAGCAATAAAATCTGCTTAATCATTTCAGTGCATATGTTAATGATTGATATGTAGAATTGGTTAAACATTTGCTTTTACATTTGAAAGTAACTCTGAAGAATGTATTGAGGCCGGTAGGTTTCTCCCTGATTCTTCTACTACTCTCAAACCTGGATATGCACAGTATTTTATTTTACTATGCTCTGAATTGAATAACTATGAGTGAACAACTAAACCCTAGCAATTCTGGGATCAAATAAAATAATTGAGAATCAAAGAAGAATTGATAGAACTTCTCTTTTTAAAACAGAATAATGAAACAAATCATACTTTAAACTTCTGTGCTATTTCTAGAACAAAACTAAATGCAATGCAAAAAAAAACCACAAAGCACATTTTTATTTAAGAACAGGTATCCTCAAGATAAGTAGATACGTTTTAAAAAGTAATCCAATTGCATTTGAAACCATACACTGTTAACCAGCTGTGATTCCCCAATATACAAGAACAGTACGAAAGTCACAGATGAGACTCTTCAGCAACTCAACCAGCATTTACTGTAGTTGATGGCTTGCTGTTCAAAGATCGCATTCTGTTGCTCTTTATAGATCCCAAATATATATCTTTATAAATCTATTTTTAGAATCAGATTTCACAACATGCAACACAATAGTAATTGAAATCATGCAAGTAGTGTTCATTAAACATAAAACAATATGTCTGTAGCCATATATTACTATCAATATGGGGACGAACTTTAAAAAATCACCCCAAAAACTGTAGTTAAATCTTATTTCTGAGTTTTAATTCTTGGAGATTTCGAGAAACTCAAAACACATATAAGTATAAAACACAGCAGATGCAACAGAACAGGAAAAAAAAAACATTAAATTGACTTTGTGAAGGTGTATAACGAAATTATGCATTAAAAGCTTCAGTGAGAATTGAAGTCTTCAATTTAAGGAGGACAGGCTTTGCTTTTAGTGAGCACATGAGCCACACAATTCTGAAGATGTTGAAGATACAGTAGTACAGTAGTTATATAACACACAAAAGTAATTACTGAGAGATGACTTAGGGACATTTTCACAATGTAAATGACTATTTTAAAATCCTAATGGCACCTTTGAAATCTGAGAGAGTCCAAAATATGATTGAATCTATTACAATCGTATTGTATGTGGATTTCGGTGGAGTACAAAACAGTAATTTAACATAGAATCAAAGTCAAAAGGAAGTCCTTTCAAAAATGTCTGCTTGCCTGAGAAGCATGACCTAAAGTCTTGAAATCCTATGTACTTTACACATAATAAGCAGGTAATCACATTGTTCCAAATCTCCAAGTGCATGAAAAGTAATTTTTCATGTTTTTTAAAAAGGAAGAGGGCCCTGGTTTATTCTGAAACCTTGAAAAATTACATTTCAAGTGAATTGAAGAGTGTACTGTATAGTGTTACAGAAATACAAATAGAAAATGAAAAGTAAATTATTTACAGTAAATTATTTAGTAAATTTACAGTAAATTATACTGACAACTGCAAAATAAAACATCTAACACCTAGAATGCTTGAGATTTGGTTTAATTCCTTTTTAATGGTACATCTTAGAATCAGGTAGTTAAAAGTAAGCTTCCAATATTTCCCCAGAATTTACTGTATTAGTCGACAGGCCAAATACTAAATAAGACAAAATAAATAATGTTTGTGGATTGGCTAAATTGGCTGTATTTTTGGCTGTAAACTTTGCTAGTATTCTTTGTTTTTATTTTGCTGATCATAGAAATTAGAATAAAAATACTGATATCTGTAACGCTGCTCTGTAGAGGTGAAAAGGATCCGATGCAGATCCAGAAGTCGCAGGGAGGTAAGTAAACGTACCGAGCAAATCCAGGAGCTGAGTTGTAGTCCGAAGGCGAAGGTAAGTCGAGATCCGGTAAAGGCACTGGTGGCGAACAATCCAAAACGTGAGACAGAATCGTAGTCGAAAAGAGAGCTACAGGGTCAAATCCAAAACAGGCAATGATAGCAAACAATCCAAGGGGCGAGACGAGATCCGAAGTCCGAAGGCAAAAGGTGCAGGCAGAATTCCAGGAAGGCAAAAGAGGGGTAAGACGCTAGGCTGAGCAACAAGTAGAGAACTCAATACCGAGCAACGGGAATCAGGTACGAATGGTATAAATAACCCGGCGTGCCGCACGGTAGAGCAATTGCAGGTGTGTTAACTCGTGCGGCGGCGCTTGTTAGTAGTAATCCGCTGCTGGTGCTGATTGGCTCGCTTACGTGTTGATCTCCGCTGGCTGGTGGTCGTGACAGTACCCCCCCCTTCACGGGCGGCTCCCGACGCCCGAGACGGCCGATTAGGATAGTCCCTGTGAAAGTCACTGATTAGTGTAGGGTCCAAAATATCCTTCTCTGGAACCCAAGATCTCTCCTCGGCACCAAAACCCTCCCAGTCGACTAAATACTGAAGGGTACCGCGGTTCCATCTGGAGTCAATGATCTTGTGGACCGTATAAGCCGGGCGCCCCTGAATGCGACGAGGAGGTGGCGGGCAATGTTGGGGAGCCGCAAGGGGCGAGCGGTAAACAGGTTTCAGGAGGGAGACATGAAATGAGGGGTGGATTCTGAGGGTAGGGGGGAGAGCAAGGCGGAAGGTAACCGGGGTGATCCGGGAACGAATCCGGAAGGGACCAATATATCTAGGCCCAAGCTTTTTGGAAGGCTGATGTATAGGTAGGTTCCGTGTAGATAACCAAACAAACTGTCCTTTCCGAAAACGAGGGGCTGGTCTGCGGTGTCGGTTGGCGAATTTGGCGTGGTGCTGGGTTGACTTAATAAGAGCTGTCCTCGCCATTTTCCAGGTCCTTCGCAGTTTGGCAATATATTGTTGCACGGACGGCACTGCCGTGAGTGGAGGTGTGACAGGGATGAGAGTGGGCTGATAACCTAAAGAACAAAGGAAGGGAGAGAGACCTGTGGAGGAGGAGGTAAGAGAATTGTGGGCATATTCTGCCCAGGGAAGTAGTGATGACCAATCATCCTGTGAGCTGGAGGTGAAGGCTCTCAAAAAGGTCAGGAGGCTTTGATTGGTCCTTTCCACCTGACCATTGGCCTCAGGATGATAACCAGAAGTCAAACATACATGAGTCCCTAGAGTTTGACAGAAAGCCTTCCAAAAGGCTGAGATAAATTGAGGTCCCCTGTCCGAGACAACGTCATCAGGCAAACCATGTATCCTAAAGACCTGTTGTACAAACAAAGATGCCATTTCCTGGGCTGTGGGCAATGCTGGGAGAGGGACAAAATGGGCTGCTTTGGAAAAACGATCGGAGACCACCATGATTACCGTATGACCCTGACTGTTAGGAAGGTCCATAATGAAGTCAACAGCTATGTGGGACCAAGGGCGGTGTGGGATTGGAAGGGGGTGAAGGAGGCCAGCCTTCCTAGAGCGCGGAGTCTTGCTCCTGGCACAGACCGGGCAAGCCCGGACGTACTCTGCTGCATCAGATCGCATGGAAGGCCACCAAAAGTCCCTGGTGAGGAGGTCCAGAGTGCGTCTGCATCCCGGGTGGCCGGCGAACCGGGAATCATGTCCCCACTGCAAAACCGCAGAACGTAAGTTGTTTGGGACGAAAAGCTTATCCGGGGGGCAGCACAGAGGAACTGTAGTTCCGTTGAGGTCACGCCTGACCTGATCTTCAATGGAGCAATGAATCGCTGCCACGATTCTGTTAGGAGAGATGATTGGTTCAGGTGTGTCGTCCAGGTCTGGGGGGTCATGGAGCCGAGAGAGTGCATCAGCCCTCCCATTCTTGGAGCCAGGAGTGTAAGTGATAACAAAATTGAAACGAGAAAAGAAAAGTGACCAACGGGCCTGACGCGAGTTGAGGCGCTTGGCAGATTGAATATAGGACAGGTTCTTATGGTCCGTGATAATGACAAAGGGGTGCTGAGCCCCCTCCAGCCAGTGTCTCCATTCCTCGAGGGCCAGCTTGATAGCTAGGAGTTCCCGATTGCCCACATCATAGTTAACCTCAGCAGGAGAGAGCTTCTTGGAAAAGAAAGCACATGGATGAGGGAGGCGATCCTCTTCGAGGCGCTGGGAGAGGACTGCACCAACCCCATGGGCAGAGGCGTCAACTTCAACAATGAAAGGCCGGGAGGGATCCGGATGCCGTAGGAGAGGAGCGGAGCTGAAGAGACGTTTCAAGCGCAGGAATGCCTGGTTAGCCTCCGGATTCCATTTACCCCGACTAGGACGGTTGCGGGTCAGAGCCGTAATGGGCGCCACAACGGAGCTAAAGTTCCGGATGAATCGCCTGTAGAAGTTGGTAAAACCTAGAAAGCGTTGGATTTGCTTCAAATTACGTGGCACAGGCCAATCATTGATAGCTGCCACCTTGGCTGAGTCCATCTCGACTCCAAGAGGAGAAATAATGTAGCCCAGAAAGTGAATCTTAGAAGCATGAAAAAAGCATTTCTCAAGCTTGGCGTAGAGCTGGTTGTCGATGAGTCTGGACAAGACCTCCTGGACGTGATGGACATGTTCCTGAGGGTCGGTGGAAAAAATGAGGATGTCATCCAAGTATACCAAGACAAATTTTCCAATAATGTCCCTAAAGATGTCATTTATGAAGGATTGGAAGACTGCCGGGGCATTAGCGAGTCCAAAAGGCATCACCTGATATTCATAGTGGCCGTGCGTGGTCATAAAGGCCGTCTTCCACTCATCCCCTTCACGGATCCTGATTAAATTATAAGCCCCCCGTAGATCTAGTTTTGAGAAAATGGAGGCTCCACGTAGGGACTCCAGAGCGGCTGGGATTAAAGGCAAGGGGTAGGGATGTTTGACTGTAATGGAGTTCAGGCCTCTGTAATCAATACACGGCCTCAAGGAGCCGTCCTTCTTCCCTATGAAGAAGAACCCAGCACAGGCTGGGGACGAGGAGGGACGAATAAAACCAGAATTCAGGGCCTCCTTGACATAATCCTGCAGGGCTTCATTCTCTGTCTGAGTGAGCGGGTAGATCCGTCCTTTGGGTGGGAGTGCTCCTGGAAGCAAATCTATTGCACAGTCATAGGTGCGGTGAGGGGGGAGCGATAGAGCTTTCTGTTTGTCAAAGGCTTGCTTCAAATGTGCATATTGGGGGGGAATAATAGAGTGTTCTTCCAAGAGGTTTACTGAAGCAGCAACCTTGAGTGGAGGACGACAACAGTTGTCACGACAGGCATGGCTCCAGGCAATGATCTCATTCTTGGCCCAGGAGATGTGGGGATCATGCTTTTTGAGCCAGGGAAGGCCCAGGATCACAGGGTAAGCAGGGGAGTCCAGGAGAAGGAGTGAAATGTCCTCCACGTGAGTGGCACCAACAGTAAGGGATAGGGGAATGGTCTGCCAGGAAATACGTCCAGGAGCGATCGGTGACCCATCCAACGTTTGAATGCAGATAGGGGGTGAAAGCGGAGCAAGAGGAATATCCCACTTCTTAGCAAAAGAGGCATCCATAAAATTCCCAGCTGCCCCTGAATCCACCAAAACCGAAAAGGGAAGGTGCGTGTCCATCCAGGAAATCTCAGCTGGGAATAAAGGCCCTGAAGAGGATTGTGAAAAAACAGCACTACTGACACTAACAGTAGGCAGTGGGGGAGCTCGAGGTGGATGTGGGGGTCTCAAAGGACAAGTAGCGAGCAGGTGACCCGACGCAGAGCAGTACAGACACAGCCCCTCCTGACGGCGCCTTTCCTTTTCCTTCAAGGACAGGGGTGCATGTGGCAGGGTGGGCGCCACGAGGGGAGGACCCATGGGGCGCACAGGTCTGCTTCCTGGGTGTCTCTCCGCTCTCCGCAGCCGAATGCGAGTGTCCAATTCAACTACCGCAGTGATAGCCGCCTCTAGAGACCAGGTTGGTAAGGACATGAGCACCAGGTGGTCCTTTAGATCCTCCGAGAGACCCTTAGCGAAGAGGCAAACCAAAGCTTCCGGGTTCCAGGCAGACTCCGTGGCGAGGGCTTGGAATTCAGCCACATAATCTTGCAGTGGTCTGTCGCCCTGGCGAAGAGAGGAAAGCCGAAGGCAAGTCAAATCCGGGTTGCTTTGAGAAAAACGCGCCTGGAGACGGTCAGCAAAAAGCTGAAAGTCAGAGAACAGCTGATCTCCTCTAGCAAGCAATACTGCAGCCCAATCCAATGCTTTGCCTGTGAGCAAGGAAAGTGCGAATCCGATCCTCTGTCGAGAAGTAGAAAAACGCTCAGGCTACAGCTGAAAAGCCAGGGAGCACTGGGCAATAAAGCCCCTGCAGCCTGCAGGATTGCCGTCATACTTCTCCGGGAGTACAAATGGTAAAGTTGAGGGAGTGGTGGGCGGGGCCGCGGTGGTTGGAGCAGGTGTTTGTAAAAAAGGCGTTGTAGGAATCGGTGCGGGAGCCGGCGAAACAGGGGAAGAAAAAAGCCAGGCGACTTGGTTAGTGAGCAGTTGGAGAGAAGATTGAAGCTGGGCGATGGTTTGGGATTGCTGCGGGAGAAGGGAACGAAGGGTCTGTGCGTCTGCGGGATCCATAATCAGGCTCGGTATTCTGTAACGCTGCTCTGTAGAGGTGAAAAGGATCCGATGCAGATGCAGGAGTCGCAGGGAGGTAAGTAAACGTACCAAGCAAATCCAGGAGCTGAGTCGTAGTCCGAAGGCGAAGGTAAGTCGAGATCCGGTAAAGGCACTGGTGGCGAACAATCCAAAACGTGAGACAGAATCGTAGTCGAAAAGAGAGCTACAGGGTCAAATCCAAAACAGGCAATGATAGCAAACAATCCAAGGGGTGAGACGAGATCCAAAGTCCGAAGGCAAAAGGTGCAGGCAGAATTCCAGGAAGGCAAAAGAGGGGTAAGAACGCTAGGCTGAGCAACAAGTAGAGAACTCAATACCGAGCAACGGGAATCAGGTACGAATGGTATAAATAACCCGGCGTGCCGCACGGTAGAGCAATTGCAGGTGTGTTAACTCGTGCGGCGGCGCTTGTTAGTAGTAATCCGCTGCTGGTGCTGATTGGCTCGCTTACGTGTTGATCTCCGCTGGCTGGTGGTCGTGACAATATCCTCAAATCAAATTTGGAGTATTGTCAAATATAAAAATATATATTTTTCCTATTGCATTAAAAATAGATAATTCAATATTGGGTTTCTGTGCACAATTAAAATTAGATCACCCGCTCATTATATTTTTCATTTGTGTTAATGGAACTCTAGTGGCGCCTAAAGGATTCTAACAGTAATGTTTCAATGCCTATTAAGAGTGCTATATTTTGATTTGCTTTTCTCATCCTTATCTGACAGGACCTTGAGAATCTATTTGTCAAGACACTCCATTTTAACTAAGACTAAATCATTAAAATGTTAGAGAGGAAAACGATAAAATAAGCATACATGTACATTTTTATTATTTTAATGCAAGAAATCCGTCAAATATAAAATGTAACATTATTTTTTGTAATTTGCTTAATCAGAAATTAAACTTAATTTTAAATTCTTAACACATTTTAATACTTCACTAACAATAGTTTTATATCAGAAACAAATTCAGAAAGTTTAACTTGAGGTATGAATTTGAATATAGCTAAAATAGAGGAATTAATAAAAATGGATATACTGTATTGAAAGTTTTTTTAAAGTGAAGAACACAGTTTCCGGACATACAGTAACTACCAATGGAATTTAAAGAGGCTGTGGGAAAATCACAAACCTCTGCAATAATTTTGATAAAGCACAAAAGTTCCTTGCATGGAAGTTCCATTCTTGGTTTGTCTTCAGTGTGACTAATGAAAAAATATTTCTACCTATCTCTTATCAGCTACTACATACACTTTAGAAGAAAGACCTCTGATTGTTTTAACAGACCATGCAGCAGTCAAGAAACATCACATATACATACAAAATAAGTCAATTAATGTTGAAATTACATTTAAGCACCTTCGCTCTGTCAGCAAAAAAAGATTTTTGTCGACCATACAAGGCCAGACAATGTAATGTCAGTTACATAGCAATGATTGGTGTTTCACTTTTCCCATTTAATTAGAAGAAACATTTTTAGCAGCTATACTGCATAAAAAGTGAAAGCTTTTGATGTCCAGCATCATTTTATTGTAAGAAGTTATCAGTCTATTTAATCTCACAGAAGTAATTCATGAGCCTGGCTCAGCTGATTTTAAAAACAAGAAGATTGGAGTGAATTCTTCATCGCAGTCTTTATGTTACTAAAGACGTTGTTTTTTGGGGGCTTAAGCAGAAGTCTTGATTTCAGTGACTTGGTCAAAGTTTTTGAAAAACATCACATACTGTAAATAAGCAGCTGTATCAAACTTTCTATTTCTTTTTACAACACAAAACGTAACCATCTCAAAGTCAAGGTTGAGTCTCTATAGTCTTTGAAGCTGAACATGTTTGTTTATTTCCCTGACTGCCTATTGGGACAAGTAAGTGTTAGGATTCAAGTTTTTTTTTAATCTTCTTACTTCAAAAAACATTAGCGTATCTTTGCATGAAACCTATTTCCCTTTTGCAGGTCATCCCCATGTTTAAGGTCACTTATGTGTGTTAATTTCCATGGAAGAGGCCAGGCCTACTTAGAGGGGGTGGCTGACATGTTCATTGACAGGGTGCGCCGGGCGTTGGTCACCTGACGCTGCTGGGCCAAGAAAGACAGTCCCGAAGGCACTCCACTTGCCACCCTCCCTGCCAAGCGGGACTCAATTGCCAGTTTCTGGAAATATAGACTCTGCAACAATATAACAGCCACAGAGACCTTAAATTTAACATCACACACATACAGTATGCAAACATACACACAGGTATTTACACTATACAACATCACTGAACAGTGCATTGAGTTCCAGAGACCAATATTAATACATTTTATTGATTGTAAGAAAGCATTAATTAGGGCAGAGCGGTTACTCTGTGACTAAGGATCTGCACCTGTGGCTGGAAGGCTGCTGGTTCAAATCCCACACTCTGTTGGGCCCCTGAGCAAGGCCCTTAACCTCGACTGCTCCAGGGAAGCTGTACAATGGCTGACCCTGCTCTCTGACCCCAAGCTTCTCTTTCCCTTTCTGTGTCTGTGTTGCAAGCTGGGGTATGTGAAAAGATGAATTTGTAATGCAAACAATTGTATAGGGCTAATAAAGTGATGTTAAAAATGTTAATAGGGAAGGTGGTGGCAGTATTGCAGAGAATGCTCTCGATATGGTCATCGACAGCAATTAACATTGACACAAAAATTCACCGGTATAAAGCCATACCTACCGCAATTTACATCAGTGAAACATGGAAAAGAACGGCTCGAATAGCACAGAAACTGAATGTTTTCCAACAGTGGTGCCTGCGAACAATACTTAAAATCACCCACTGCAAGCATGTTACAAATGAAGAAATCATACAAAGAGCCAACTTACAGAGGCTGCGAGATTTAATGACAGAGCGCATACTCTGGCTGGCAGGACATATTCTACGGCATCCAAAGATCGTAATGAGATGGACTCCACTGGGCAGTAAAAGTAAAAGAGGAAGGCCAATGGAGACTTGACATAGGATGCTCCGAGAACATCTACAACATGCCAGCATCATGTGGGAAGGGGTAGAAGATGCAGCAGCTGATCGTACATGCTGGCAACAAATCGCTGCCCGCTGTGCTTAGTAGCACAGGATGATCTAAGCTAAGCCTAAGACTACAAACATTTTGCCACATGTTTATAATATGACATAGGTACTTTGTTACAAACCCCATGCAGGATTGAAATGCATTCTTTACAGTTCCATACACCTTGTCTTCAAGGTGGCATTCCTAACCAATTATCTCCTTGCCCGTTTGATCTAAGCAGTGTCTGGGTGCCTTCCATTTCTTAATGATTGATTTCACTGGGTTCAAAGACATATTAAGGATATAGTAAAGGGTAGGGTATAAGGGTATATATTAAGGGCACAGTGAAGTGTTTTTATACCTTTCTCCTGATCTATAACTTTATACATACAACTGTATCTCTAAGGTATTTTGAAAGCTCCTTTATTTTCAGGATTCAGTCATTATATTCGTTACTTTCTGTCTGAGGGACCTAACAGAAGTGTATTTATTCTGAAATAATATGAAACACTATTATTGCCAACTAATTGTGTAGTTTGTTTTAATAATTTAGTAACTTCCACAGCAAAGAGTTTGAATATTTGTTTAATCATTCCTTTTCCACTTTTCTTTCATATCGTTGCCTCTGTATCCAACTACGTAAGTACTGTATATCTAGGAATCTAGACATAATGGGTAACTACTGGCTATTGTCAACTTTTCCAGCCTCAAACCAAAGGGGTGTTTGGCTGAAGATGTAGAGGTCGAGATTCAGTGATAAAATCAATGATTAATTTAAACTTATTTCAGAGTAGATGATAAAGAATCAATTAACAGTCTAGGAAAAAAAGCATAAAAAGGTGAGACACCTAGGGGGGAAGACAAGGCATACACAGGGCATTTTGTATGCTTGTTTAATTTTTTTCTCACTGTCCTGTTAAAGGACAAGAACAATAAAAGAGCTACAATTTGAGAACTCAAATTATTAAGGTTTAAAAAACTAAGAAAATTATGTAAGACATTTCAGCATTATCCTAACTGTTTACAATTGTTAACCATTTTTTCTTGTTTCATGTAGGAAGACTTTTTGATCCTCATTTAAAAAATAACATGGCTGTCTTCAACATCATCTGCTCCATGAAGCTTGTCTGTAGATTTGAATACAATGATTCATGCTTTCAAGAGCTTCTATGTTTAATTTTGTATGCTTTTTATTTGCAAGGAAGTATTTGGAACAAGGTATAGAGAACTGTTCCTGTACATTCCTTAAGCAGCAAAAGCTTCATAAGTAGTTCAGGTGGGTAGCTAAGTCAGCATGCGTAGGCTGCAAAGGAACAAGTAATACGTTTATTCCATGCTGGAAAAAAAGAAGAAAGAAAACACAACTTTTCGGCCATAGAGCCTTCATCAGGTGTGAGAAAGACAAGGCAGTAAGCAAAGGTAATGTAGCGGGAGAACAAAGGCTGGGAGAGAGGAGGAGTGAGAGGCGGGAGCAGGGGATAGAAAGAGAGGCCAATTAAGAGGTGTGAAGTCAGAATAGGTGTAGAGAGGTGTGAAATGAAACCTCCAATGATGGAGAAAATTAAGAAGACAAGTAGTCTGACATTAAGAGAAGGGAGAAGGTGTGATCCTAGCTGCAGGATAATTTTGGTTTCTGTAGTCTTTCTGATGTATGAGTTCGGAAAACCGTCTTTGAGAACACAGATGGAGAGATTAAAGTGGCCATGGCCATCAGAGGTGAAATGGGAAACAATGGGCTTGGAGAGATCTTTAATTTTAACAGCCCTAACATGTTCTCTAAAACGGTCTCAGAGTCTCCTTCCTGTTTCTTCAATGTAGATGGCTGGGCATTTACTGCAAGAGATACAGTAAATAAGGTTGCTGGAGGTACAAGATGCCATCTGGGTGATCTGGAATTGTCCTAAGGGGCCTTGAATGAGTGTGGTGTTAGATCTTTACTTGCAGGTGATACAGCAAGTTCTTTTGCAAGGGAAAGTGCCTGGTGTGGATAGTTGCTGAGGGCGGTCAAGGGAGCTGTGAACAAGAAGGTTGCACAGATTAGGTGGTCAGCGATATGAGATGATGGGGCGGTCAGAAAAGAGGGCCCCAGTGGAGGGATCATCTTGTAGGATGGGAAAGTTGTCGTTAATAGTCCTGGGGGTAGGAAGTGTGTTGGGGCGGTAGGGAAGAACCAAAGGAATGTGGTTGATACAGCGGAGGTTCCTGGTTGAGTTGATGGTCCAAGGTGTGTTTTTGGCTTGGGCAAGGGCCCCGTCAATAACACTGCTGGGGTATCCTCTGTTGATGAAAAATATCAAAGTACGTCTTGGAAGTTGATGTCGTCGCTGCATAATCGTCGTAGCCGAAGGAACTGTGAAAAAAGGAGAGAGTTTTTAGTGTTTTGGGGTGAAGTTAGCTATACAGGAGATAGCTGTGTGAATCTGTGGGTTTGTAATAAACCGAAGTGGAGAGTCGGGGGTAGTTGATGGAGAGGTTGATGTCTAGAAACGAAAGAGTAGTGGAAGATATGTTAACCATATATTTGAGGGAAGGGTGGAAGTTGGTGAAATGATGCAGAAACCACTCAAGCTGGTCGTTGGAGCATGTGGTGGCACCAACGCAGTCGTCAATGCATCGCTTGTAGAGGTCAGGGACATAGCCAGTGTAGGAAGCGAAGAAGTGTTCTTCTACCCAGCCGACAAAAATATTGGCATAGCTGGGTCCCATTCTGGTGCCCATGGCAACTCCACTCACCTGTTGGTAAAAGAGGTTATTGAATGAGAATGCATTCAGTGTGAGGACCAATTCTGCAAGGCGTACCATGATGTGGGTGGGTGGGTGGATCAAGCACTGTGCATTTGTCCAGCATGTGCTTGAGGGCTGTAAGGCCGTCATTATGGGGAATGACGGTGTAAAGAGATGTGATGTCCACGGTAAAAATGACGCAATCGGGGCCCTGAAATTCGAGATCATTAAAACGTTGGAGTGCGTGGTTGGTGTCCTTGATGTATGAGGGAAGACCTTTAACCAGCAGTCTCATGAGGCTGCCGAGAAAGGCCGAGATGTAAGTAGTCAGACAGTTGCATGCTGATATGATGGGGCGTCCAGGGGTGACTGGTTTGTGGATTTTGGGAAGGAGGTAAAATTGAGATACCTGCGGATGTTCAATGATGAACTGGTTCGCCTCCTGGGGGAGCTCCTTCATGCTGATAAGAAGGGAGATGGTGGATACCACATCCTTTTGGTAGTCAGTGGTAGGGTCATGTTGGAGAGGGAGGTAGGCAGAAGTGTCAGTTAGTTGTCTAGAGGCTTCAAAGATATATAGGTCCTTACGCCACACCACAACAGCACCTCCTTTGTTTGATGACGATATCATCTCTGTTGTGGAGAGACTGGAGCACCTGAATTTCTCCTTGGGTGAGGTTGGAACTGTGTTTACTGGGTATAGAGTGTGTCTTGGGAGCTTGATTGGTGCATTGGTTAATGAAAATTGACTGGTGAAAAACAGCCAGAGGGGGGAGTCCAACAGCTCTGTTTGGGATTAATGTTGTTAATGACATCAATAACTGGATTGTTGTCAGCTGCCTGTGAAGAGGAATTGTCAGCAAAACGTGCTCGGAGACAGATCCTGCGGTAAAAGCAGTTAAGGTTGACATTAGTCTGGGGGATGTCCAGCTTCCTGGGAACTGGTACAAAACTGAGGCCTTTGCTGAGGAGGGATCGCTCGTCCTGTGAAAGGAAAAGGTCAGAAGGTTTAGGGACAACAAGGTTAAGATTTGTGAAGGTGTTTGGGGTGTTGATGGTTTTCTTCTGTAGAAGATGACCGAGTTTTTTGTCCTTCTCTGTAGTGAGAAACTGGTAGAGTTTAGAGTTGGGAGATCTAATGAGGTTAGTTATAAAGGAAAGACTATGTGGAGCTGTCTGCCATAGAAATTCCTTAGCCTCTTTGATGATGTTGTCAGAAAGGATAATCTGTTTTTAAAGGGAGAAAATGGTAGAAAGCATTTGTTTCCTAGAAAATTCTTTTAGAAGTCTCTGAATGTTACTCTGGGTGGTATCAGAATCAAAAGAAAAGGTATTAAATTTCAGGCGAAATCCTTTAAGGAAGATATTAATGTCAACGACATCTGTAAAGGAATAGAAGGTGGTTACAAAACCTGGTCTTGGTACAGATCGCTGCGAAGAGACAGAATGCTGGTTTAGTGAGAAAAGCGGGCAAGTGGCCCAGGGAGGAAGAAAAGGTATGACAAAATTCTAGAAAAAGATTTGGAGGAAGACATAATGGGTCGCAGCAGAAGATTTAATTCAGCTGAGCTTCCTTGCGGATTCCTGAATGGATCAGAGAAGGCAATCTTCTCTGGAGATCAATGTCTCTGGAGAGGAAGTCCTGACCATGAGGGGTACTTGCTGGTCAGGAATTCTCAGAGCCCTCCAGCACAAGTATGTGCTGGCACACTATACTAAATCAGCGCTACAGTTTCCATGTCCGGGACATCTGCTGTTCAATCAGTGCCCTACCAGGGGAGAAAGGCAGGCTGAATATTATTTGCACATTTCCCCTAAAGGCTCAGCTGCTGCACAGGCAGTGGTCTGCTCTCAGCCATCTTACACCAACACACCAAGAGACCTGCAAGATGCTGCTGTGGACAAGCACTCCTGGGTTGGGCCACTGATCTTGATCTCTCTCCATTTGTAGACTGACAATGGAGATGTAGATTCTCCAGTACAGAGCAATAATTTAGCAATCCTTTCCAGAGCAAGGAGCTGCAGTAACTCTTTCAGGTGGCCTCAGTCATGTTCTTCACTCATGGCTTGAGTTGTTTCCACACAACAGGATAGTAAAGACTAATCACATATCTTTTCTGCTCTTCATATAGAGTAGGTCCTTCCAAACTCAGCCCCAACCAGCTAGTCAGCCACTTCATTATTTGCTTAATTGACCTAATGAAACCAGGGGTTCAATTCCTCACATCCACTATACCTTAGTTACACAATGTTTTTCTAAAGACAGGGATATGGTTACTGGAAACTAAAGCAGTCACTGGGTGGAATCCTGGTCTGTGGCTCAAGCACAGACCTGTCTAATGATAGTACCAGTAGGGAAACCTATGAAGAAGGGAGCAGTCCTAAGCTTTAGGAAGGTGGTTCCCAATCCTGAGCCTGGGGGCCCCACACACCCACCTCTCGATTTTTGTTCCCACCAAGCCCTCAGTTACACAAATCTTTCATTGACCTAAGAAGGGGAATTGGAACAGTTTGTTCCCAGCTCTTAAACATGTAGAAGTTTTAACCATCCCATTTTGCAAGTGAAATAAAACCCTAAACTTGTGACTGGAATAAAAAAATACAAATAATCAATTGAAGCCTTACTTGCGTCACCAGGAGCAGTGGTTCCCACTCCTGGATTACATGCTGCACCAGACCACCCCTTTCAGATGCCTGCAGGAGGGCAAGCACTTGCAGATCTGGAGTGCAAGTTTCCATCAACCTGGTGTCTGCTCCTGCTTTATGAGCACATATGGTGGCTCAATCTCTCTGCCCAATATGGCTGCACTCCTACCCCGCCGCACTTCTGGCAGATCAGAGCCGTGGAAGGTAAGAATTTTAAGGCCTGTGGCAAGGGGGAATCCACAAGCAAGTACAGAGCTATTTCTAAATGGCCACCATGAGGTAGGTGAGCACACAAAGCTGAACACATTCCCAGGCATCTGAATTATACAGGTTTATTGGCCTCTCAAAGCAATCCAAAACCAGGGATTCACACACAGTCCTCCAGCCACTCCAAGCACTAGAGCAGGAACAGATCACCAGACCCCTGCAAGAAAGACACAGAATGTTAGGTCATGGCAAGAGAATACAAGTAACAGTGCCACACAAAAATGGAACAAAAGTATGGAAGTTCACAATATTCTCACCCTCCAGATCACCAACTTCAGCAGCGGTCGGGTCCCCCTCCAGATAACCAACATTGCCTTCCAGGGCAGATGGATCCCCTTCAGCAGTAGAGGGGTCTCCTTCCAGGTCCCCAACATCCCCTTCCAGGTATGAAGGATCTCCTTCCAGATCACCAACATCCCCTTCCATGGATGAAGGGTTTCCTTCCAGGTCACCAACGTCCCCTTCAGCAGCAGAGGGGTCTCCTTCCTGGTCACAAACGTCCCCTTCCAGGGCACTAACATTACCTTCCAGGGATGAGGGGTCTCCTTCCTGGTCACCAACATCCCCTTTAGCAGCAGTGGGGTCTCCTTCCAGGTCACCAACATCCCCTTCCAGGGCTGGATAAGATTCTTCAATCAGTAAAGTAGTAACATCCAGATAGATACAGTGGGTGACCAGCATGGTAAGGATTCCTTTATTTCTTATACTTAATCTGTTAGTTTTTCTCTAATAAAAGGTACTTTTGCCTTACACATTATAAAAACTGAATTGGGAGAAAAAACAAAGATGTAGCATGTAACATGAAAAAATGTGTCACTAACAGAACCATTAATCTGTTTAATCTGTTCAGTAGATGTACAATCAAATAACAACAGTAAAAATGTAAATAAATCAATATTTGTTCTGTCAATTATATAGCTGTATGATGCATTTCCAGCTCTGTTGACCACACCAGTTTATTACTTCTTAATACAATTAGTTGACAGAAAAGAGGTTTTTAGAAAAGAGATCGAGAAATGCCAACAAGAGAGAGATCCATTAGCCCCAAGGAACTACATTTACTGCTGCCTTAACAAACAAATAAGGTTGGCACATGCAATGCACAATGTTGCCAATTAAGCTTATTAATTTGAAACAAATGCGCAAACACCATTACAGGGCATTTCTTCCAGTTTTCATTCCAACTCAGCACTTAGTTGTTTATTTCCTTATTTCATCAAGATTAATGTACTATTTCATCAGTAACTGGTAATATCTATAAATCTGTAAGGACTGGGACTGTTCAGGCCCAGGGTCTAATCCTTTAATAAGTTTGACCAATTTAACTCGCTTCCAGAATGTAAGCAGACAATGATTTACAGAAGGCAAGAGAATATGTCTAGTATCAGTATCCTGTGCCTTGAAGCTTAGTTATTTGCCTTTTTCTCTTGAAGTGTAACAATGTCTATTTTGTAGGCGATTATTATTTTGACAAGATTTTGGCAATGGTAAGTGTGTCTTTTCTCTTAACTTTCCTTGTGTGTAGTTGGTAAATACAAAGAAATGGAACATATTGCTCTCATCAATTTAACATTGCTAATGCCTGTATTACAACAAATTGCATATATACCTTACTGCAGGTTGGTGCACATTTGTGTCTGGGTGAATTCAGCAACTTCACACTGTTTCTTCCTGTTAGGTGGTGAGCTTTCTATATTCATTAGAGCCTGATGTATTTAGGTCTCCCAGATGACCATGCAGATCACTTTTAATCTTATTAAACTTAATCATTAAGTTTGATCATTTATTTTATTTGGCATCACAGAATCTGAGATCATTCAGGTTAATAATTTATCTACTGAATAGGGGAACTTTAATGCAATTACTTATATAATCCAACTTATTGTTTTACTCTTTTTTGTAGAGCAACCACAAAGAAAATTCAGAGGTGCCTTTAATACATAGACGCCTGCCCAGCAAAAGTGGAGAAAGAGGCAGAAATGGTCTTTTTGGAATGGAATTTCATTAACTGTATGTCTATTTTTCCAAATTAATTTTAAAATTCAAAGTACATCATCAGGGAAGGGATATTTTCTTCCAAAGCTGACATCGAAAAAATGTTTTTAAGGCAACACAAAGAAACATTTTCACTTTTTATTTGTTCTTTTGGGAACAATCCTAAGTGTTGTTTTATCATTGTAAGTGATTTTTGTCATAAGCAAGTTTCAGAGGTTGCAGCCCTGTCCTCAATGTATTTAATCACTGACACTTTATGTACTCTGATGGAAAGTTTCAGAAAAAAACAAGCTTTTCTTCCAATTTTAGCTGGCGATTTAATCTTCTCAGTCATGCATTGCCACCTGCTTTTTGGATTGTAATGAGTTTTTACAATTCAGTAACTGTATTTGAAAGTAAGAAACCTGGGTTAAAGGAATTGGATAAATTAAATAATAACTGACAAAATTAAATAAGAAAAATTTTGTGACCAATTGTGTAGTAATACACAATTGACAGCTCCTTTTGAGGTTTATGCTTATAATTTTTGCATCAACTTTCATAATTAAATAATACCGTGTCAAATGGTACGGTAGTCAAAGATTAGGTTGAGTATAAAGTCAACAATGTAGCTGTTTTGAAAAGGAATGGCCAACAAATAATTTATTAAAGAACATTATTTTTACTACTTGTAGCACCTCTACACTTATTAATTTAAATCTATGTCTTTAAAATAAGGCAAAGAATGTAATCTTTTTATCTCAAATAACTCACATTTGCTTTTTACTATCATCTCAATGCTAGCCAGGCCCTAATTTGTTTCACATTTAGTTTAAGTTTAAAAGACATGAGACTGTAACACCAAACCATTCTCTAAATTTGCACAAAGCTTTAACTTTATAAACAATTTCACTGTTAAACCATATTTCGAATGTTCTATCGTATTTGCTGTGCAGACTGATCCCACCACCCCCGCTCTCACTCCGACCCAGTTATACTCACTGTATGTAGTGGTACACTTGGTGACAGAGTGTATGGTGGATTTGGTAAGAGGCTTTTGTTGTATTTTCAATTTTTGATATACTGTACCTATCAATATCGCTTGTGTTCTGGTTTCTCTTCCAACCTGTTACCCTGTACATTATACAGTATATGGATATGAAATGTAAGATATATTTTACAATATACAGTACATAACAACTTTTGTTACAGAGATCTAATGTGACATTTTACACCAGAGCTCTGCCTTTTTAGCCTTGGGGATCATTTAATTGGTATTTATACAACACATAAAACGTTGATTCCTCCTCTTGCAGTAATTTGATCTTTACAGTAATCTGCTAAATAGATAAATGCATTGTGAATAAAAATACTTAGGTTTTAATTAATAAAATGTAGTCACACTGAACAGCTCAATGTACTAATGTTGATCAATATTAGATGTGAGTAACAAAAGTTAAAAAGTCAATATCTTGACTAACAGGGTTTCTAAATGTAAATAGATTGTATTTGAAATTTTATTGTAGGAATCTGAAATTTAAACTAGACATACTGTATTTACTGTATATAGTATCGAATAAGCTCCCAACAATGGTCTTTGAAAGACTAGTTAACTAGCATCGATAAAATAAAAGAACTGGACCATAACTGAATCACACTCATTTCTTATAGCCTTTCACATCTTTCACCATGCAGTTTCCTGATTCCCAGTTCTTGCCTCACTACAACCACAGAGCAGGGCAGGCTGAAGCTGGGAGGTCTGACTGATTTACCTTGACAGTTCTGTCTTAAAATATTTTTATTTGTAAGGCTTGAGTTTAAAGAGAACTTCTCCTAACTAAACAAGTGTTGTTGTTTTTGTTACAATACCTTTTGTGTATTTGTGTATTCTACAATACCTTCTATTTTCATTGTTATATGAAGTAATTACTTTGTTGTGTTTCATTTAAATTCAAACAGTCATTTGTTACTATCCTACAGGCTTGTTCTCAAACAATGGATACCAGTGGAAAAAGCAGAGAAGAATTATTCTTTCCACTCTGAGAAACTTTGGACTGGGTAGAAAGTCTTTGGAGTCAATCATTTCCAATGAGACTAGATTTCTTCAAGAGGCTATAGAGGAAGAACAAGGTAATGACTTGAATTTAAACTATTTTAATTAATTACATTCTGTACTGTTCACTTGAATTAGAACAATGGACAGACTCCAATAATAACCCCATTTTATGTTTTTAAACCTGTTTATGTTTTAAAGGCAAACCTTTTAATCCTCATCTCCTTCTGAACTGTGCCATTTCCAATATCATCTGCTTTCTGGTTTTAGGACATCGGTTTCATTACAGTGATAACAGTTTAAAATGTGACGGGGCGAGATCCTCCAGACCCCGGGCTCAGGAAGCGGGAGGTGTCGGAGATGAGGCCAATGCCCTCAGGAAACGGATGTAGGGTTTCCTGGTTCTAGGCAGGCCTCGCGACATCCTTACCCTAATGATGAGCCCTGAGGACTGGAGGAGCTAGTCTTTAAATAATACACCTAAGAAGGTACACCTGGGGAGCTTAATCACAGGAACAATAACAGGAGTAGTGGAGCACTCTCTAGGGAGGGATGTCAGGCGTGACAGTACAGGGCAGAAGACCCATAATAATGATCAAAAAGCCGATCATTAATATTGTGTATGAAACTGAATCATTTAATAAATTCAAATTCTTTATCTGGGCAGACTCGTATATCCTGTACAGTCCACCAATTGCCACAAATGTAAATTGATAGGGATGTAATAATTTTACCTGTCAGACTACAAAGAATGCAGCAGCAGGATTCCATGAGGAGAACCTGGTCTTGTGCTCTCTGGACCTCTTTATAGCTGGGACTGAGACCACCACCACCTCTCTATGCTGGGCTCTCCTCTACATGATCAAATACCCAGACATACAGAGTGAGTAAGCACAGTGAGCTCCTAAATACTGTACATCAAGCCAGTTGTACCTACAGCACATCAGCCCTCAAGCACGTGAAAGTGAATATGAACCAAAAGACATGCATTAATCAGCACAAACAAAGAATAATATAATATTAAATAAATGCTTTAGCTGGAATTTGTTTCTTTTTGTAATAGATTAATTACATTATTCTGTTGAATATACTGCATCTTCTTTTTGGAAAGTACCTCAGAACAGGTTTTAGTATTTTTTAGAATTTATATGATGAAAACTCTTTTTCCATACTTTGCCTCATGCACCTCAGAGAAGGTCCAGGCCGAGACAGACAGAGTGATTGGAAAGGAACGGCAGCCCTCCATGGCAGACAGAGTGCATCTTCCCTACACTGATGCTGTGATCCATGAAACCCAGCGATATGGCAACACTGTTCCCCTGAATGCACCGAGAATGGCCAATAAGGATACAACATTAGGAGGTCACTGAAAACAAAAACTGAAATATGTAGGGTAATATGTGAAATACATGACATAGGGGTGTTATCCCGGCACCCTGGCCAAATTTCGCTTTGGCCTTTATCAATCACGACCTCGTAATAATCCCCATCTACAGTATGAATTGGCTTCATCACTGTTCTTTTCCCCACTGATAGCTGATGTTTGATGAGCGCACTGGCGCACTGCGACTGCATCATCCAGGTGGTGGTGGAGGGGAGGCTCCATTACCTGTAAAGTGCTTTGAATGGAGTGTCCAAAAAAGTGCTATATAGTGTAAGTGTTATTAATAAAATGTTATTATTATTATTATTATTATTATTATTATTATTATTATTATCATTATTATTAATGATTTTTAAAAACAATGTGTTTATTTTACAACATTCCAATGTATAGTTCTGATGAAGCTGATGTCATGGCAATCAATTCTCAAGCTGAAGAAGGCTCTATAGACCTTTTCAGCATGGAATAAACGTTTACTTGTTCCTTTGCAGCCTGAGCATGCTGACGCAGCTACCTACTTGGCCTATTTGTTAAAAACAGGTCAATGTAGTAAGCATCACTTGTTTTTGTTCTAATCAGTAATCATTAATCATTTTTTAATAAATGCATACATTGCTAAAAACATAGTTGAAAGGTAAAACTCATGATGCTGAAAGATCCTTAATTGACACCAATCATTTCTGTATGTGTAAAAATGAGTGTTTGCATTTTAAATCTACCTTAATTACCATACTCTTTGATAACCTAGCTATCTTTCCTATAATGTATCCTTATCTTTTTCATTTTGGGTTCTGATCAATACATAGTAATTAAACTGCTATTGCCAGGGTTACTAACATCTTTCTTTATAGATTAGAGAGGTTGTTGGTATTACCATAACTTCTTTTAAAGACTTCAATCTTATCTGTCTAATAGAAAACAATTTATTCAATTTGGTGGTTTTAGTACCTATATGCTGAACTAAGTCTGATTCTTAGTACAGGTCCAGTAGGTATCGTATAAGCTTTCATTTCTACAATGATGACATCGAGATTTAAAATTACACACACCTGCTGTGTTTGTAATCAACCATTGTGGCTATTGATGGTCCTGGTATCAGGTTAGGGATTGGGTCAAAATAACCTGTATTTGGAGTACACATTTACAGTGTTGTGAATGTCACGGATGTTGGAAGGGACAAGCCGTGGAATGGCAGGAGAGTGGAAAAAGACCCTGTGCGAAGCAGGAGAACGGGGAGTTAGCCCGGGCTCAGCAGTGCGAAGAGTTCTGGAGTGCCATATAGAAACCTATGACCTCAGGCCACGGATGGAGCGGCGACCTGGTGCTAGGCGGGTCTCTGGACATCCGAACATCAATGCTGAGCGAAGGTGAATGAATGACCCGGAAATTTATAGCCCCAGAGAGAGAGACACCAGAAGGAGAGCAAAGCACAGGAAACGAGGGACAGGACAGAGTAGGAGCGCCCTCTGGCTGCAGAGGGCGTGACAGTGAAGGTGTTGTTTTTTCATCTTTGTAACATTTCATGTATGTATTGTGGCTTGATTATTGTGATGCAGTGCGTGATGGTGTATCCATACATGTTCCAAACAACTAGTGTCCAACAGGTGTCTAGAACTCACCTGCTTGGAATTAAATCCAAACTAAAATACAGTTTATATCACCTGTTTTAGCTGTATTGCACTGGCTCCCTGTGTATTTGAAAATAACATTTAAAACACTGCTACTCTGTCTGATTTATTACATAGTGACTTGAGACAAACCATATTATGTCAAATAAATCTTACTTTGACTTTTGGTATTAACTTGTTGTAATGTGATTTTGATCATTGTAAGTTTAATTACGTCTATGAATCATCGCTGCCCTCTGATGAATTCCCTAACACAATTTTTTGTATGTTTGACAGCTTACTAATTTACTTACTAATTACATACTGTATGCATACCAAGTAACAGTTTTGTTTATTGATTCTAATCTGGGTGATGACAGATTAGTTAATGAAGTACCATTGAAGTTCTAAATCAATAAATAACTGTTATTTATTTTTTAAAGATCTTAATTAGGTTATGATGTTAGTTTTAATCTTAGGTTATACAGTATGTACTCATGTTTTTATTAAGTCATTTCAACAAAAAGGCTAAAAGGAATTTGTTTAGAGGTACAAAATAATCAATATAAATAAATAGTACTCAAGACACAGATCTTATACAGTACTTTGCTCTTAAAAGCTAATATTCAGTTCCATAGAAATCTTATGCAACATAACTTTGTTGCATTATTCCATAACTTTTGTTTGTGCCTTATGGTTTTTCATGCTAATGAACATGCAAAAACAGGTCTCTTACTTTCTTTCACTGACACTTCTTTAAATTCATGTTGCTACTGTAGGTGGTGCAAAACCCAGTCAGTGCAGCACTCTGACCTTCTTTCCATTTCTGCTTGCTTTGAAGAGAGTTTGAAGTATCACAGTAACAATGCTGCTGTATTCCTTGCTGGAATATCTGGATATAAAAAGCTGCATTCTCTTCCTCTTTGTGTTTCTGTTGATTATTGACATCATGACAAATAATAATTTAAAGAATTTTCCTCCAGGTCCCAAGCCTTTTCCCTTGTTGGGAAATGTTTTCACTGCTGTGGACATCAGTGAAATTGATAAGGTAAGATCAGTAATCAAGTAAACTGAAAGGTTTAAATTTTCAAGATTTGCCTATTTTAAACACTTTGTGCCTCAATTGTGAAACATTCTAAAAAAAATCCTAAATTTTGTCATGTGTTTCATAACTGTAGTTTAAATTCCTCTTCAAATAATTATTTCAGTCTACTCTGTTTACTTTGTATGTACTTCACTGTGTTATATGAATGTTTCATTATATACTGTATACTGTATATGAAAACTTGTTTCATTGTACGTTAGATTCCATAAATTGAATAAAGGGTTTTTAAATATATTCTCTAGCTTGCTGAAAAATATGGCTCTGTCTTCAGTTTGTGGAGGGGAAGAGAAAATACAGTTTTTGTGTCCGGTTACAAAATGGTCAAGGAAGCTCTAGTAAACCAAGGAGAAAATTTTGCAGACCGCCCTGTAGTTCCTTTGTTTGACAAAGTCTACCAAGGCCTCGGTAAGGATATTTTCATTTCAAACTATGAAAAATAGCAAGACTTTTTGTCTACCTATCCACATAACTCGGGTTCTATAATACAAGTAAATTTTTGCTTTGTTCAAATAATTTACAGCATAAAAGGACTTCAATAAGATAAAGCAACTCAAATTAAGTAAACAAAACATACTGTAGTTAAGGGGTCACAAAGAATTAAAATAATATGAGAATAGGAGTTGTTCCAAAACAATAAGTAAGATAAACAAGAGAGGTTATTCAGCCTGTCTATCTGTTTTGGTATCTGTAGTTCATTGTAAATTCATAATGTTGCTTATTATGGAAAACTGTAAGGTCAAGAAGAATATCATGATTAGAGATCAAAGCAGGATATAAAAAACATATTTTCTGGGCTTGTAAGTAAAAAATATATGGTAGTTTCATTAGTTTAAATTTTATGTTCTGAAGTTTTTGTGGCCGCACAATTCTACAGACGTGCTGTACTTTTCATAAAATCATTTTACTTTTACTTCATAATAATACTGAACTGAGGTCTGAACCTCTCTCAGAATCTTTCTGTCATTGCTAAGATTTTTGTGACCTCCCTTAGTACTAATGATTAATTCAGTATATTTTATGAAAATAGATCCAGATAACAAACTATCATTGAATAAGCACTGAAATAACTTTGACAGCCACAGATAGGCATTGATTTATTTTGCTCATCGAATCAATGTCATCTCAACATTGGTTTTGAAGAAATAATTCCCAATATTGTGCTGTAAAGAAAATGAGGGTGTTTTTAACTAGGTAATCTTTAAAAAACTTTAAATGAAATCTGCAATATGTTAAAAAATGTAATCATTGCTAATTTACTTTTTTAGAAAGTCACCAATAATACAACCTTTTTAAAAAAATCAAACAAAAAGAGCTGGATCTGAAAGAAAAAAAAAACTTTGTTATCCTCATAATGGTGCTTTCTCTTTTTTTGGTGCTTCTGGGGAAAAAAACCTCAAATCATCACTCAAGGGTGTAAGTTTCAAAAGAGTCACAGAGATTGAGTGTATTTGGAGCTACTGCAGGAACATCAGATGGTGAAAGTAATTTTCCCTTGTACAAGTATGTGATAGTTGCCAGTACTTACACAGTGGTGTGTAAAGAATAATTGAATACTCCTGTAATTAACATTACTATTGTCAGGCCAACTTTGTAAATAGCAAAGTCATTTGTATTATTTCAAATGTAAACTTACTTATAACTTATATGAAGAATGAATAAAATGTATGAATGTATTTATCTACTGTATTAAGTCTATCTGAATTGCTCTTTATTTTAATTGCATTGTCCTTTACATCCACTTCTGTGACATTATTGTTTCCAAAGAACTGTGCGAAGGGTGTTCCACCCTAAAAATCTACACTACACTACAGTACAGTCCTCAGGTCCAGGAAAAAAGGGTTTTGGATTATGCCTCTGTACACAAACAACACAGTTAATTAAGTGCATACTCTTTTCAGTGAACAGTTTGTTCTTAAATAAACCGTTTTTTGATGCTTAGGCCTGGCGTTAAGCAATGGGTACCAATGGAAAAAACATAGAAGGTTTGCCCTTACAACCTTAAAGAACTTTGGCATGGGCAAGAATACTCTGGAGTCGTTCATCCTTGAAGAGAACAGATTCCTTTACAAGGCCTTCAAGGAAGAGCATGGTAAATATAACAATGAAGCATCTTTTGACAAGGGGAATACATACTGTACAATATAAGTGTGTACACGTCATGTTATATTATATGCCTTTCTCAATGAGGGATTGTGTTTAAGTGTTTTTAATAAAGATATATGTCTTAAGTATGTGTCAAACACTTATCACTGTGAATCTACAGAATCAGTGATATAAATAAGCAATAAAGCATATTGTATTTTGTTAGGATAAAGTACACAAAAGTAATTGAGTCAATATCTATTTCTGAAAATGTATGTTTCTATTTCTGTTCTCCCTACCAGTACTTCTAAAAACAAAAATATGAAAAGGATATACAAATATTATATTTGAATATGATATATAAATGAAAGGATTATACATATATAAAAAACAGGTTTTTCTAGCAATCCATTTTATATCTTACTTAAGAAACATAATTTTGCAGAAATTGGGATTGTTTTTAAAAACGTGTACTGAGTCTTCAGTAACGAGGGTGATTTTAAATCAGTATTATTAGTAGTGTCTTTCTCAACTTTATGTATTTTGATTTTATTCTGGTAATGACTGTTATGAAATGCTTTCTATAGTTCTGAATGGTTCGTTTCTGTTGTTGTTTAGGAAGACCTTTTGACCCCCACTTCTTATTGAACAGCGCCGTTTCCAATGTCATCTGTCATCTGGTGTTTGGGCACCGTTTTGAGTACAATGACCCAAGGTTTCAAGATATTCTGCGAAGGACTGATGAGACTTTCCTCCTGATAGGCTCATTAAGAGCCCAGGTATGACAAGAATATCAAAGGAAATCAAATAAATAGCACTAGACCCACATGCTTACCACTTTAAAATTAGGACTTTGAAATGCAAACGCATGCCTTTCTTTCATACAAAAAGAAAGTAGGTGCAGCTTTACACAAAATGAAGAAAAAAACTCATTTTTTTGGGTGCCAAACAATTTTTGCTGCTGCTCATTCAAGAGCTCAGTGCTGAAAGATTGTAAAACTAAGGACAAACACCTGTTTTCTGACCACATATAAACTGATATCAGTTTGCAAATGAAAGGATAATGTATATACTGTATATCATAAAATCACTACATTTCAGTATCATACTCTCATGCAGGAATACACTACACTAAATACACTAAAAAATGGAGACACAAACATCACTTTTATCAGCTTGGTAAAAGTTTAAAATGCTTAAGAAAGGCAAGGTCAAAGTGCAAAAACACAATAGAAAACTTTCATAAGGGTCAAAATATATATAAGATATATATTATTATAGCTACAATATATCTATTCATCTTTTTTTCATCAGCTCTACAATGTCTGCCCCAGTATAATGAAGTTTTTACCTGGACCTCACCAGACTGTTTTTTCAAACTATAAGAAAGTCAAAGCCTTCCTGAAGGAAGAGATCGAAAATCACAGGAAGAACTGGGACCCCTCCAATTCTCGTGATTTCATTGATACCTACTTTGAAGAGATGGAAAAGGTATGAAAGGATAATTTATACATGTAAAGAGCCCTAAAGTATTAGAACAGGCACCATCAGACCTCAGACAGAGTGCCTGACACCAATGTAGCCATGGCCACTGGTGTAAATTGGCTTGACTGTATGGTGCACAGAACTGCCACTAGCATTACAGTAGATGTTCCTTATATGCAGCAAGATGAAAAACAGCCGTGTCTGACTGAGAGCTCACAAGCAGGTCTCATGCAGCGGTGAGGCGGAGAGCACCACAAAACAACAAAGTAACAAAAATTAAAGGCACGCAAAACAAACCTAACACTTGGGTCTGAAAAGCGGTAGCAGCTAGGAACAGGAGAAGCACAGCGACAAGGTAGCGAGCACACAGTTGCCCTGAGGAAATGGAACTGATCATGAAATCATTAAACAAATAATAAACTAACTAGAAGATGTGAAATGAAAGTCTGTGTGAATATCGTCTAACAGAGCTGGATGGTGTGCTGTGCTGCATGTGCATGCGGGACTGATCAGCAGTCACTCGAGCATGACACTTCCATTTTACAAGTAGGACTCAGTACAGTACATGACATCCCAAATGCCATTGTCCTAGTGCTGTAGGATACCATTTCTCAACCTTTTCCAACTCCATCACACTTACATAAATATAAAAACTTTATCACTCAGCGCCTCCCTTCCCATTCATGATCACCAGCCAAAGCACATTCTTAAAAATTGTATAAATAGAACTCATATCAATGTTTAATCTGGCACCTGAACCTAAAGGAACGGTTCGTCCAACACAAACTTAAGGTACACCAATCCACAGCAAAGAAAAAGTCAAAGCATCATGAACTCATCATCATCATCATTATAAAACATCTAGTTTTCTGTCAAAGTTAGTGAATGCTGTTTAGATTTTGAGATGATTGTTTTTTTTAATATGACATACAGTATGAACGAACCCTAAGATCTTATTTCATTGGTTTGTAAAAATCATTGATGATAGTTATATGCACTTTAGGTATCCCCACTTTTAGCAGGATCCCAGTATTGACTGAAATGAGATATTTACAGAACTTTTATTAAACATGAGGAAAATGTAATTAGTTGCTCTTTGTTGAAATATTTAATCAAGAGGTGAAAAGGTTTTTGAGTGAAGTTATTTAATGTAATATAATTTTGCTAGCAGTAGGCAGATTAGCTCCCTGCAAAAATCAGTTTGAAAATAAAGAGATGTTGTCCTAAGGTAATTGGTGTACCTTGCAGAAAAAGGATGACATTCCAGCAGGATTCCATGAGACGAATCTGGCCATATGTACTCTGGACCTGATAGAAGCGGGGACAGAGACCTCGGCGACAACTCTGCGCTGGAGCCTCCTCTACATGGTCAAATACCCAGAAATTCAAAGTACGAGTTCCTTCGAGTCCCCAATACTACATTATGGAAAACTGTCCATCCACCTACATATTGCAAAACACTTTTGCAGGCACACAAATCAATATTAAGAAATGTAGTAGTAAACTATGTGGTTATTAGGGTTTTTGATCAATTCTGCAGACTTCATAATCATAAAAAAACTCTAGAAAACTATTCCAGTCTGCATGATCCTCACCACTTTTTTGGTGAAGACTTTTTTGGTAAAGCCGTTACTTTTTGGTAAAGTCACATTACTAATATTACCAAACATTGGTATATTAAAATAATGCAATATCTTGAAAAAAAGAAACCTATTTTTGTCAAAGACTTGGGAAGACAGACTGGGTTCCTGTTTCTTGTTTTATACCGTATATTTACATTCTTCATTTGTATTGCATTCAAAGAGAAGGTCCAGGCTGAGATAGACAGAGTGATCGGAAAGGAACGGCAACCTTCAATGGCAGACAGAGTGCATCTTCCCTACACTGATGCTGTGATCCATGAGGTCCAGAGGATGGGGAATATTGTTCCCCTGAATGTGCCCAGGATGACCACTAAAGACACTACACTGGGAGGTTATTTTATTTCTAAGGTGAGAGAAAAAATAAAACAATAGAGGCTTGCATCTAATGTCCCGTTTGAGGTGTTTCTCCTATCAGTTCTGTATGAAGCTGACATCATTTTGATTAAACTTTTTAGTAAGTGCTTTTTATATTTTCTTTCTTATCACTGCTACTGTACTCTATATTTCCATAGGGTACAGCAGTGATAACCAATATATCCTCAGTGCTTTTTGACAAAAATGAATGGGAAACACCCGACACATTTAATCCCAAGCACTTCCTGGACTCCTATGGAAAATTTCGGAAAAGAGATGCTTTTCTTCCATTTTCAGCAGGTAATGTGCTTCCTTCCCTGTTGTTTTTTTATCATATGCAGTCTTCTTGCTTCATGCTTATCCCATTCCACTTGCCTTTTAGGCAGTGAACATTTTTTTATAGTTCAGTAATTATTTTAAATGTAAGATTAAATTAAATAATACTCAACTCTCTGTTTCATAATGTCATGTGAAATCCCAAATAGACTTATATTCTTTTCAGGTTTACTCTCATAGGTCCATACATCCTTCACAATAAAGACTAGTCAAATTGTCTAAAATATTATCTAATGGTTCTTAACAGGAAAGAGGGTGTGTCTGGGGGAGCAGCTAGCTCGGATGGAGCTGTTTATGTTCTTCACTTCATTTCTGCAACAGTTCACCTTCTGTGCTCCTCAGGGGGTAGATGTCAGTTTGGAGGCTCAAATGGGATTCACTCTGTCTCCACGACCCTTTAAAATATGTGCCATCCCTCGATAAGTCAATTAATTATTCGTCTGGAGGACAACATCTGGGAACCAATCTAAATGGAAAAACATAAAATATGGAGCCTAATCAAATAGAAGACAGCTCATGTTTTTGTGCTACTTTCTAAATGTAAATCTTTCAATCATTAGGGATCTTTAAAAATGTTTTGTGAAAAGCACTATTTAGACATACTTACTGAATTCCTAGTTTTTGTAGTAAATGAATAATTAGAACATGAATATACAGTATTATTTGTCTTGCAATGTTGCATGTGTAGTTACAACCTCTTACATTTGATTGCTATAATATTTCCATGCAAATTAATAAATATGTATCTTCTGAACTAAATGTTTTGTCATTATTAATTCAGTGTGACCCATGTTGCTCCACTGGTTGACCCCAAAAACATTTCAGCGTAGACAGACACTGCACTGTGGATGAGTTGTATTAAAATACGATACATACAAACATGTTTCCTTGTACTATCACAAGACATTTTTACATGTTCAGTACTGAGAGAAATGATTTTTGAGTTAGGCAGAGTATCATTATGGAGACATTTTGGTGCATATGATTATTATACATATATTCAGAACTGCAGATTGGTAAAAAAACATTTCAAATCTTTGAACAAGATTTCATTTTTAAATCTCTGTTCTGGAGGTTTACTTTGTACTACATCTTTAGTGAAAATGCAAACAAAAGGGAAAGAATATTGTACTTTTCAAAACCTATTTTTTATTTGAAATATACAGTTTGTGGTTTGTTAGGCTTTGACAAATCAAACTACAGTATTATTTTTATTAGTTATTTTCACTACTAGCAAAAACTGCTTTAAAGTTCATTCACTCTCAACCATGTGATCATTTGATAAAGCAAGGCAAAAGATTACTACTTTGTGACACAAATATCCCAACTGTTTTTTTTTGTTAGTGTGACCAAGGTCAAAATGAAGATACTGTATATGAAGGTGTATGTCATGAAAAATAAGAAATATTTTAAAGTCACAATAAAACCACCCATTTTATTTGTATTGGAATTTTCTTGTTATGGGTTGTTGTAGCTTTTACTTTTCACAGTAGTCTAATCATACTTTCACATCTGTTTTCTTCTCTCTAACTTAATGTGAAAAAAACTAGTTCAGTGTTGGAAATCCATCTATTGCACTGAGAAAGCTTTAGCAATTTCTACCATTTCATTTTCAACTATTAAAATACAGCAGGTGCTTTTTCTTCTAAACCTGAGTACAATTCAGTGCTCCCATGATAACCACTCCTTTATATGTTTCCTGTCTCTCCTATTGCATGTATATTGTTGTATTAATGACCATCACAGTCTGTTAACCATGTTTCAGTGATTTCAATTGCACCATAGTCATCTATTAACACAGTCTTTTCTATTTCTGGTATTTTATTCCTGATACTCTGCATAGAATTTCTTTGGATTATCCCCCCTCCCCATCTAATCCCTTAAAACACTTAATTTTAGTAGTTTTTTGTAGCAAGCCTACTGGTAAAAACCTCATTTACTGTAGATGTAATGCACCTAAACAGTTCTTGAATAGAATGGTTGACCTACAGATGCAGCCATTCAAAATGCTGCTAATAAAGCTCAACCTCTCATGTTTGAGCTGTCGCCATCAAAGTCTTTAACGAAGATATTACTAATAGTATTAATAATGAATGACCTTGGACAAGCTGTAAGTGTAAACTCAAAGTATTGCCCTGGTCCACATTCCTTTTTTCATTGACCGTCTTTGTAAAAGTAACACCACAGCATTTCGCAATCACGTATTTTTTTCCAATCATGTCAAGTACAGTAATTTTTGAGAATCGATTCACCATGCCTTTCACATGCTCATAAAAGAGATTGATTTAGGAACATAAACATATTACCGTATGCAAACTGTACTGTATACAGTATGTATATGTATATTTAATGTCTTAACTGTGCCCGTTTAAGTATTGAATATTCACATGGAATTTTACCACTGAAGGGAAATCTTAGTAGCTGAGCATTAAAAGAATAGGAGCATACTGCAACGCGTGTGAAGGCCATAAACGATATTAATTTTGGAACATAAACATACAGTATATGGCTGGTCTCAGTACTTTAAAGAAAACATACACGAAACATGGTTTCATTATGACCAGAATCAGTCTTGAGATATTTTTAACTTGATTTACAGTATTTGAGAGGTATGTCTTGAGACCGATACTACGTAAATACTGCTCACGTATATGTTTCTAGGTTTATATTATGGATTTCATACGGTCAAATTACTTTTGAGCAACTGATAAGAAGCGTGAAACGGTATGCCCAGGGCGTTCTAGTTTTCGTTTTGTTTTAATGCAGTGCAGTGGATTGATTAGAGATATCAAGTACATACAACTCATTTTTTAAATGTTGTAGTTCGTCTTGTAAAAATGTTACGAGTACATCATCTGTCAACAATTACACAGGTTCTGTTTCCATATTGCGGATTTTGGTTACATAATATTATTTTCTAATTTCACGTTGTGAATATATGATTTGGGCAAACAGAGCCGCAAAGAAGTACATTATGGGTTGTTGTTTTTTTTTTTGCAGTTTTATCTAGAACAAGCGATGCTTAAACCTTTGTCTGATTCTTGTGAAACTATCCACACAACAGTTACAGTACCTAGGAGTTGACTTCAGTGATGTCACTGATGGGATGTTTCTAAAAATCCATCCTCTGTAAAACGTCTTCTCTAGTTGTCCTGCATATGTATTCGCTAATGAAGCTGTGTGTTCTGAGCCTGGATCTCTACATTTCTGTATGAACCAGCTTAGAGGGCTAAAGACAGCTTGTGTTTAAATTGAGTGTAAGGTAATTTATGCTTCTAAAGTCATGGTCAGCATTTATTATTTTACTGTGCTGTAAACTTGTTCTGTGCCTAGTTACATTATTTGATAGCTTTATCAAATCTGTACATTGTCTGTCGATAATGTTTCTGTAGTGCTTTTTCAGCCCTCAGCATGTGACCGCGCTGGTGGCGCTGTGGGTTAGTTTCCTGACTCCCATGTCACATGGTCTGTGATTGAATCCCATGGAACTATGACTTTATTTTTATACAAACATTTCTTTGAAAAAATGAAACGTTTCCCTTGGTCAGAGATTAAATAAAACCTCACTCGCACCAAACAAATTTATATTTCTAAATATCACAACATGATCGAATTTAAGTCTTTTTAATAACAATGGATAGTCACCTATGCGTTACAAAATAAACATTTATATTGATTTGAATCGCGTTTTGATTTAAATCGTAAACGCGTGTTTAAATATATGTGTTTAAAGGCGATATACTGTATAAAAGCGCTGATTTTTATGGAATGTGTTCCGCCTGGGATTCAAAAAATTTATTTTTTTTAATCGCGTATCTAAGGAAAATTGCAGTATAACTTTGTTCATGCACAAACAGTGGCATGTTACATTATAATTGGGGTGTCTCCTCTTGCCAGAAAGCTCTAAATTGCATTTTGAGTGCGGTTTTTGACTTTTTCTAAATTGCAACCCATAAATAAAGCTGATACAGTTTAGACTTACTGTATTCTAAACTGTATTACAACAGCACATTGGACAATGCAACGTAAATTGCAAAAATGCACTTGGAATCTGTCCAAGCCCTCCTACGAAAATTATTTAAACTGCGACACTTATCATTCATCTTTAAATAAACTTTATTTTATATAGCGTTTTAAGCGAATAGGTAATTAGATTGCTCATAAACCTAATCGCTTTTTCTACATAAACACAGCGTGATTGCTCTCTGAAAATGCTTTTCCTTTATATTTAGGCTCAGATTTCAACTATAGATCGTATTATTATAAACTTTCTTGGAAAAATGTCTTTTATGTAAACCATGTTTGCTATTAATTCATTTTGGGCTAAAATACGTTCATTGTCTTCCAATCGAGTCGAGTTGACATTGGAAGCTTGCCACTCCCGGACTGTTACACCAACGCATTAGCATGTTAAAGCGATTTCATTGAGGAGCCTAGCTACTAGTTAACACTGTACTTCCTACTTTGAAAATACCTGTGAAACCGGTTTAATTCGTCACAGCCAGCACTCCGGCAGAGAGGGGGTTGTACTCGTTAATGTCCGATGACATAGTGGAAAGATTACAGATTTTAATCATCTTTTTTCTGAACCAGGGAAAATCTGATCATGTTTCTCTATTACAATAATAAAAAACTTTATTTTACATTATTTTACATATCCCGCTTACACATCGCACGACTTTAATAAATCTATTCTTTATTAATACTAAATAAATAATACTAAAGATACTACAGCAAAGAGGTCACTTGATTTTTGGAATAATTCCAAATAGCACAATGATCCACTGGCATCCCTGAAGTCTGTTTAGTCCATAATCTTCCAAATACAATCACTAAGCAATTATAAGAATTATTCCATCCTATTTCTTTGTGATGTCCTGTGAAAACTAAACCTATTTTTATAAGGCTTTTACTCAAAAGATTTCCAAACACACAAAGCATTTGTGAAGTACTATAGTATTTCTAAAGGTTACTGGGACAACATCAATCATTAAAGCTTAACAATAAAGTTTAGATTGCTGACTATGGACCAACTACATTAACTAACTGCAATGCAACAGTAGACATTTTACAAGTAAGAATATCTGGTTGAATTCTTGCATCTGTAGCCAATTTAATGCGAGAGATTTTAAGTTTTCCAATGCAGTTCACTATCATTATACACAAAAGCCAAACCATAAACTTTGAAGCTAGCAGACTTCAAGAAAACACCTGTTGGTGTTAAATGGTGAGGTTTTATTATAATCTAAGGTATGAAAACAAGCTAGCTACATTTTTAACACACTTTATAATACACCACTTTTTTGTTGTATCCCAAGTGATTTGAAGCATTTCTGTTTTAATTGAACTTCTAGAGTTATTTCTCCAATGTTTAGGAGGATATTGCCATAATAAGGGCATGCTTGTCATATGCTAAAAGAATAGCTTATAACAGGAAAGGCAAAGTCGTTTTTTTTTTAAAAAGCTCCTTTAAAGCCTGTGCCCCAGAAGGTCCATTTATGTTGAGCTGTGACAGTGCTTTACAGTAAAAACCTTGTGGAAATGGTTAAAAGCAATGATCCAGGGACCAAAGGTGATTCAGGAGCCTAGAACCAATATTTGTGTGCTCAGTGCAGTCGGATGTTGAAATTTGTTCCCCGTTTTTGAAAAAGTCCCACTGTATGCTGTTCCTTTTATTTACAATAAGAATCTAGGAACCTCTAGGAGACATCAACTGCAAAGTGACATGAGTGAGAGCCTCTTGAGTCCTGCAGATACAGGGTACCTCATAATTTTAATGAAATCAAATGTGTACTGTACGTGTAAAACTGAAGCTGACCTAACAACCATCCCCTTTTCTGCAGAGAGTGTTTAATTGTACTGTTTCAGCACATCAGTTTAAAAAAAAAAAAAAAATTAAATAAAGCCTTTAGACAATTAGGAGGTACTGGTATTCACAAGGTAGAAGGTGGTGTTTTCAGAGGCCTAAAGGGAAACTGTTATACCTAATGATTAAATACTTGATGATACATTTTTTTACTGCATTGTTTATATATGATCTGAAAAGCTGAGATAAAATAAGATGTATGCATCTAAATAACTGGACCTCAAATAGCAGACCTTATGAGCAATACTGTGTGTATTTATTTAAAATATTTATAGCTCCTCTGGAAGGTTGTTGCGGGAAAAAAAACTCACTCGCACCAAACACATTTATATTTCTAAATATCACAACATGTTCGAATTTAAGTCATTTTAATAACAATGAATAGTCACCTAGGCATAACAATATAAACAGTTATATTGATTTAAATCGCATTTAAATCGCCTTTATTTAAAACCCATAAATAAAGCTGATACTGTTTAGACTTTTAATTATTTAAAACTGTATTACAGCAGCACAATGCACAATGCAACGTAAATCGCTTTCTTTGTCTTCTGTGTAATAATGTTCACCTCTCTGTCCAGCAAATTAACAATAGTAATAATAATGAACTTTATTGTATATGGCGCCTTTAAAGGTGGTTCCTCAAAGCGCTTTACAGGTTAAAAACAATAACAACAATACTGTTAGGCTGGGCAAACGATTTTTTTTAATGAAATACAAAAAGAGATATAATGATGTGTTCCGGCTTAGACATTAAGGAAGAGCATAACACGTGGGCGGCGTAGAGGTCGGCTGTGGCTTTCCCATCTACTGTATACACTGCAAGTACAACCCCCCCTCTCTGCAGGAGTGCTGGCTGTGCCGAATTAAACCGGTTTCACAGGTATTTTCAATGTAGAAGGAGGTGAGATTTCCAGCGAAAGACACCTCCCCCCCCCCATAAAAAACCCAGTAAGTACAGTACTAGTTAAGAAAGGCGAGGCTCCTCAATGAAATCGCTTTAACATGCTAATACGTTGGTGTAACAGTCCGGGCGTGGCAAGCTTCTAATTTCAACCCGACCACGGCGAAAGGAACCCTTCTTACATTTGAAGACAATGAACACACTTAAGCCCTGAATGAATTAATAGCAAACATGGTTTACATAAAAGCCCTTTTAGCCTTTGTCACTAATGAAACAAAGATCACTAGCCTTTGTCACTAATGAAACCACTAAATAAAGACATAAATATAAAAATCTTAAGATTTTTAAAATACATGACTTTGCTAAAATTTATTTGAAAATAAAAACGATTACAAACGCCAGGGGAGAGAGAGAACAGGGGAAGGATGTTGGTTTTGCATAAGGGGCGGGGCTATGGAAATGAGGTCTGTTTGGCAATGTGGAGTTACATGTTCTGGCTGTTTGTGAATTATCGTTTGTTGAGTATGGAGTGTTGAGGTATTGATTTTGTGTAATGCTTTATGTTGAAAATTGAGGTGGATTTTGTTTATGATAAAGAGGATAAACTGGGATGGGAGGAGGGTTTGGTTTTGCCTAAGGGGCGGTATTATTATAATTGGAGGAATTTGCGTGAGTATAATGGTTTGATATATTTGATTTTGTAGTGTGGTCGTTATCTATGTTTTTGGTTGGTATTATGTTTATATGGTTGTTTTTGTTGGTTGGTTGTTATTATGGTTATTAATACGATCTAGTTGAAATCTGAGCCTAAATAAAAAGAAAAAGCAAGTGATTAGGTTTATGAGCAATCTAATTACTTATTCGTTTAAAACGCTATATAAAATAAAGTTTATTATTAATTTGCTGGACAGAGCGGTGAACATTATGCATAAGACAAAGATAACGATCCTGATCAGTTTAGAAATCTGTGTACGCTGTAAGGTTTTTACTTCTTAAACTTTTAAAATACACGTTTCGAATAGAAAGAAATCCTCTTCCTGGTACAGTCGCATGAAGAGAGAGGCGAAACAGCCCTACACAGCCCTGTCGCAGTACACGAATATAATCATATCGTTATTAAATTCTTTAGATACGCGATTCCATATTATATTAGCAGAAAAGCTTAAAACTACCACTTTTTCACACGCTATTTCACATGTTAGTTAAATACTTCGATGTTTAAAATGTTTAGGGAGAAATGGAATACCGGTGTGTATTTTTCCTTTAAAGTACCAATTCCTGGAATCTGACTGGCTGACACCCTTCTGTAGTGGTTCCATAATATCTGGTATACGGAAAAGAAAGCGTTGATAAAAAAGCCTGGATTCTCATGTATCTCAGAAAGCGAGTGATCAGAAAAAGGAACAGCTGTTACACTCAGGTTTTACGCTCTCTCTCTGTTGAATGAATGAAAGCATTTTATTAAAAACGCGTTTGCGTTTGTCTGGGTATTTACTTTGTAATCTGTGGTTTACATCTACTGTATTGTTTTGTGATGCCACTTTTAAAGGTGATATGTAAAATAAAGTTTTATTTTACTGGCAAACGATTTTTTTAAATAGAAATACAAAATGAGATACTGTATAATGATGCGCATGAACAAAGTTACAGTATACTGCTATTTTCCTTAGATACGCGATTAAAAAAAATAAATTTTTTGAATCCCCAGCGGAAAACATTCCATAAGAATCAGCGCTTTTATATATCGCCTTTAAACACATATATTTAAACACGCGTTTACGATTTAAATCAAAACGCGATTCAAATCAATATAAATGTTTATTTTGTAACGCATAGGTGACTATTCATTGTTATTAAAAAGACTTAAATCCGATCATGTTGTGATATTTAGAAAATAGATTTGTTTGGTGCGAGTGAGGATTTATTTAATCTCTGACCAAGGGAAACGTTTCATTTTTTCAAAGAAATGTTTGTTAAAAAAAGAGTTATAGTTTTAGTGGGATTCGATCACAGACCACGTGACATGGGAGTCAGGAACCTAACACACAGCACCACCACAAGGTCACATGCAGACTGCTGAAAAAGCACTACAGAAACATTATCGACAGACAATGTACAGCGTATACTATTCTTGTGTTGCGGTACATGAATATAATAATATCGTTATTAATTTGGTTAGATACGCGATTCCATATTATATTCCCTTTTAATCAAATTCTAAAAGTATGCTTGTTGACTCCGGTATCTCTTTAGTTAAAGACTTTGATGCTTAAAATGTTTAGGGAGAAATGGAATACTGGTGTGTATTTTTTCTTTAAAGTACCAAGACCAGCCATATACTGTATGTTTATGTTCCAAAATTAATATCGTTTATGGCCTTCACAGGCGTTACAGTATGCTCCTATTCTTTTTATGCTCAGCTACTAAGATTTCCCTTCAGTGGTAAAATTCAATATCTACAACGGGCACAGTAAAGACGTTTACTGTAAGTCTTTCTACGACAGACCAACGAACCACGAGTGCCCCTGTCGGTCAACCAATCACTGCCGCGGTACCCCGTGTCATCTTGCGTCATGATGCGCGACGCCGTAGCCAATTACCTCCGGTACGTGTCTGTACCGCGCACTTTGAATGGCTGGTACAGACACGTACGTGCTGAAAAAATTTGAATGGCTGAAAAACACCATTTTTAATATTTAATACAGAAACAATTCTATGGGGATATTCTATTGAAGATTGAGCCATTTTGTGGAATGTTGCGGGCACACAGGCCACCAGAAATCAGACACAGCCTGCATGACAGCCCTTCCTTGATTTGGAACATATCAACCCCTTATCTTCCATCTCAGCCACTCAGGACAATTCCACTAATAACCAACACTAGTGCATTCATATTCATTCATATACACAGTTTTTTTAACTGAGAAGTTTAACTCTTAATCTGTTGTCAGTGGAGAACTAACTCTAGGTGAGCCATTTGCAATATTCGCTAAAAATAATCCCTAATTTATTCAAGGCTTCTGGGTCTGTGGACAAAGCAGAGGTAATGACATATATCTCTCTCTCTTTCCTATCGTCAATCCCGCATCAGCAGGGTCCGCTTGTCAGCACACCAGTCTCCATTTGGTGGTTTGAACCAAATCTTTGAGCTGACGTTGCCATTAAATGCAACCGAGAAATACTCCAACCGGCGCGTTGCTCTGCCTGCCGTCGGAGTGGGGAAGAACAAATAATGTAGCCAATTCATAGAGGGGGATTATAAGGAGGCATGGGAAATTCAGCCAGGACACCAGGGTTCCACCCCTACTCTTTTCAAGAAACACCCTGGGATTTTTAATGACAACAGAGAGTCAGGACCTTGGTTTTACATCTCATCCGAAGGACGGCGCTTGTTTACAGTATAGTGTCCCTGTCACTATACTGGGACATTAGGACCCACCTGGACCACAGGGTGAGCACCCCCTGCTGGCCTCAGTAACACCTCTTTCAGCAGCAACCTTAGTTTTTCCCAGGAGGTCTCCCATCCAAGTACTGACCAGGCTCACACCTGCTTAGCTTCAGTGGGTTGCCAGTTGTGATATGGCTGCTGGCAGGTAATATATCATACAGTATATTGTATATCATATTTACAATAATATTTACACATCATGTTATTATATATTCATGTATAAAAATATGATGCATAAGCAGGACTCTCTGTAGAAGAAAAACAGGATCAACTAAGTTTGGTGCTTAATTCAAAACATTTTTGACTCACCCTTGGTGCAAACAAAAAGAATCTTAGGTTTCTCTTTTTCTTTTCTAATTTCAAGGATGTGGCAGTGGTTCAATTTACAGTATAAAGAAATACTGAGTGATAAAACCATAATTGTACAGCACAAAAGCATTTGGTTTGATCAGGGTTCTAATAGCAGCTGAGTGAGAGTTTATTTTAAACAAGGACAACTATTAAAATAAAGCAAAGGGTTTAACCTGAGTCAACTGAAAAAAGCACGCAAATATTTACTTTGTTCTATTATCAGTGTGGCAAAGGCCAGTTCTCAGTATGAATGTCTTAAAATGGAGAAATATGAGACAGAGTTAGAACAAGGTGAATTCAGTTTGATCACTGATAGTGTTTTGTACAAAGCACTTTTCTTCTTGCAGCAAGATTTACTTAAAGATATACTGTAAATAGTTCAATTTACTCAGTGCTGGAAAAATGTGTCTTTATTAATAACATCTTGGAAAATTTTAACTTGCTTGTACTGTGAAAAGACAATTTTAGGGAAACATTTTAGCATCTGAACCACCTTGGTGACATTCAGCAATGGATCAATATCTGTTAACACTTTTTTCTGCTCTTTTCTTTTAAAATTTTTACCGTGCTTGAATCTCAATGTTTTACATCACCTCGTCACCTGTACTAAATCAATCTGGCTTTAACTTATGAAGTGATTTTGTGATTATGCAACCAGAGTCGTGGTGTGTATCATGATCTTCAGTAAATGATTAATTAAGCAAAATGACTCCAGAAACATTTAATCATGTTCAAGTTCCATATGTCAGATTTTCTAAATATGCACATGCATAAATCAGATTATGATTATTTGAATGAAAAAGTTATTTTAATGCTCGATACTAATCATGATCATGTTGAACATAAAAAATGTAAAACTGGACAGTTTATTTCTGATTGTGCTGTAATGTGGTCATATATAACACGAGGCCATATGATTTTCTCCTTTCTTTTCAAATGACAAATGAAATGTTCACCTAAATATATTCTCAGCAGTATTTATTTGTTCTTCACACAAAAACACTTTTATAAAGGCAAAACCGTATTTTTCCGTAATGTGAAACTTGAACTTATTTAACTATATACACAGCGTAATTTTACCCATTTAATTGTTTTACCTTTGGGAGAAAAAAACAAGCCTGCCCAAAGTGGCTTATTATGTACAAAGTGCGTATTTCTTCCTGTTCAAAGTTCATTGAACAGTAATCCAACAGGGTTTCAGAAAAGAAAATTAGATATTTGTTTTACACTACAAAGTTTTGTTACGAGGACCTTCTAAGCTCACAACTTTTAAGATGTCATTGTATTCTTTTACTGAATGCCTGGATGCCCAAGGTATTCTGATTTTCCTCTTGCTATTTCTGCTGATAACCGACATTGTCAAGAACAAGAAACCCAAGAACTTCCCTCCTGGACCCTGGGGGCTACCCTTCGTGGGAAACATCTTTAATATCGACTCTAAACAGCCCCATATTTACATGGGAAAGGTCAGTGTTACTGCGCTATTCTTATTTTAATATTAATTACTCCTCCTGAGATTTATTGTAGTTCAAATAACTTAAACCTAAGTCTCATGCTGAAAAGATTTACATATTGTATTTATTGTTTAATATTAAATTTTACAAAAAAAGTATATATTTTCTACAATAGAGTTTTATATTTTTGATGTTGATACCTATTCCTAAACATATAACAAAGTGGTGAAAATGCTGAATGTCATTTTTTCCAAAGCTGGCAGAAATCTATGGTAATGTTTTTAGCCTGAGGCTTGGAAGAGATAAAGCTGTGTTTGTGACGGGCTATAAGATGGTGAAGGAGGCTCTGATCAATCAGGCAGAGACCTTTGCGGCTCGACCCCCAAGTCCAATAATGGAGAGACTTTACAGCAACTATGGTGATGATTTTTATTCCATATTATTGAAATCTTTTCATATGACATTGCTAAAGTCAACAGAGAATGACTATTTACATCTTATTTGAGCCAAGTGATTTTTTAACATTCTTAATTTCTATTCACATTTCAGTTATATTAAATATACTATTGAAATTATTCATAATTTTCTAATAATTTAAATGGCACTTTAAAAAGTCAAAAAAAAAATTTTTAGTTTACATTCTTTTTTTTTCAGAGATACAGAATGTGCAGAACCTTTTGTTTTAGTGTCTTTTTTTTCTTCCCTGCCCACAGGTTTGATCTTTAGCAATGGATATCTGTGGAAGAAACAGAGAAGATTTGCTCTTTCCACCTTGCTGAACTTTGGGCTGGGTAGGAAGACTCTGGAGTCAGTGATTTCTGAGGAGAGTAGGTTTCTCCAGCAGGCTATAGAAGATAAGCAAGGTAATGACAGGAGCTCATGTCCTGAACACAGCTAATAAGTATACTGTACACTGCTCATTAGAAGCAGGGAACAGACTCAATTATGCTCTTGTTTTGCACTTAGGTAAACCTTTCAATCCCCACTTTCTTCTGAACAATGCTGTTTCAAATATCATCTGCTCCATGGTATTTGGACGCAGATTTGATTACAGTGACAATCGCTTCCAGAGACTGCTGCACTTACTGTCAGAAACTATACATTTGGAAGGGACGATATGGACACAGGTAGAGAATATTTTCTTACAATTCTCATATGCAGTTAAAACAAAAATAAACTATACACAACTATTTAGGATCACATCATCTTTAATAGTGATGATGATTGGTGGTGTGATGGTGATGACTTACAAAGGCATGATGCTCATTTAGAAATTTGTTCCATTATTGAGTGAATACTAGTTACATGAACAATGTTGTGCTCATGCAGAAATAATTACATTATTCCTCTCAGCTGTGTATCAGCCTGCTTCAATTTAAGAGAATATAAAACATATAAATTAGAAGAGTAATGGAGCTGAAATATCCTTAATCTCTCATTTTGGCTTTAGCTTTATGAAGCCTTCCCTGTGATATTGAAGTATTTACCAGGACCACACAACAGGGTCTTTAAGAACTATGAAGAACTTGAAGCCTTTGTGGGGGAAGAAGTTGAGAGGCACAAGGAAGATTGGGACCCATCAGCACCCAGAGACTACATTGACAGCTACTTAGCAGAGATACAAAAGGTAATTGTTTCAAAATCAAATCTGAGCATTCCGAGTTTCTGCATGGGCCACTGTTACAAACCCACAATTCCTACTCAAGCATCTACACTAAGTGGCATCCTGTCATTTGCACCACCATCTTGAGTGTGTGGGAGTGTGTAGTCTGCAGGAAAGCACCCCAATGCACCATCACCACCCTTCACTGGACAGATGTCCTGAGCCTTCTTAACTTAACAGTACAAGACCTTTGATAGCTCATGTCCTTAACACAACTACAGAATAAAGCATTTTCAGTACCGGACTCAATCATGCACTTGTATTTCTGTCCTCAGTTAAACCTTATAATACTGTTTCCAGCATTATCTGTACATCAATCCATGTTACACAATGAGAATAAGTTAGTAAAAGCTTTAGGGTTGAATAATTAAATCTATCCAATCAGAGGAGATAGTGCTAAATTTGTACACACTTTTTGGTATAGAAAACTAAGTTACTGCACTCAGAATGATTGGGTTGAGCTGATTATTGTAAAACTCCATTTTGATTCTAATTTTACCTACAATATATCCACCTCACCTGGTATAAATATCTCTGAACAAGGCCCTGGTCTGTGCTCAGTGTTTTGTGATGTCTGTATAACCTTAAGTAAGTGACAAGACCAATGTACTATAAGAACAAGGTTATTGTTACAAATGGAGAGTTACGAAAATGGAGAATAAGCAGGAATTCACTGAGCGGACTAGTCAATAAATAGTAAATAAATATTCATAACCCCAACTTGTAAATGATTTCTGACAGAATATACCCAAGCAGTTGGTATACTCAGAGGGATGTGAATTCTGCGTTCTCTGGCACAGCTTTGGTGAAAACACTAAGAATTCAGGCACACATGGTTAAATATTTATTAACAATGACAATACAAATACTACACTACACACAACATACAACACACAAGTTACTATATATACAGCATGTATAGACAAGGCATTCCAGAGGCCTAACGTCCTGACCTCTCTGAAAACCCCAGACTGTTGCCAAGTATATGTCTCTTAAATAATGCCTACAGAGGCCAGAAAGCAAACAGAAGCAATACAATCTGCAGTTACTGTAAATCTCTCTCTCTCTCTGCAAACCCAGATGCCAGTAAATGAATGGGAGACTATCTCCCTAAAGCAAGCTTTACATACCAAGGTTCCGATACTTAGCTCCAATCAAGATTTGTTTGGATGATCATGAAGCAGGGGCTCTCACTTGGCGTAAGCTTCAAGTTCCAACTCTTCCACACTCCCCTCTGTCTTATAGTCTGATTTTCTTTCTCTTCTTTTTTAACTCCTCATCTGATGGTATCAGGTGTGTTTCTGGACTGTTGATTGACACTTAATCATTTTACCCACAACTTAATTAAGGTAAAACAAGGCAAACCATGATGTGGTTTGATCACAGACTCTCGACCTCCTACATGTCAGCAAACAGCCCCTCTGCTTTGAAGCTGGAAATGTTACACACTTTATCTTAACTCTTAGGGACACTTCCTAGTCACCTTTATCTGTAACAATATCAAAGGAAAGAACCTAATATTACAGTATAAGATGCAACAATTTGCTTATCTTCTACCTGTCAGAATAAAGAGGATACTGAGGCAGGATTCCATGAGAAGAACCTGGTCTTGTGCACTTTGGACCTGTTTATAGCTGGGACTGAGACCACCTCTACCTCTCTACGCTGGGCTCTTCTCTACATGATCAAACACCCAGAGATACAGAGTTAGTAACTGCATGAAACTGAAGAAGTATTACCCAAACTATTTATAGACACTGTGGGTGAAATGTCAAAATGTAAAATGTATGATAAACCTAAGAAATATACAGGAAAAAAAAAAACAGCTCCATTATCCTTGTCTTCAAAATTCTGCATTTTGACCCCCATTGCAATAAAAACATGTTCATGTAACAATTGATGACTGCTTATGGATTTTTTAACTATTGAAGCTACCTCCTGAAGGTAACTGAGGTGTGTAACCCAGATCAATTTGCTTTGTGCCAACATTTTTAAACATGCCCTGACAACGCCATATAATTCATGTAATTATTGGCACAGTAATTTCTGAAAACTATAGTTACTATTCTATGACAAACACCATTGAATAAATTGTCTCAATTTTGTCTGGATAACACAGAATGTGCTGTATTTGTGATGTCCTAGTTGAACACTTTCTTTTGTCACCAGCATTCATGTGAATATAATGTGTATGGCAGCATATTGAATCAAAGTATCGGAAATAAACTTTTTAATATACTGTACAGTATATAGATTATATTCATCATGCAGAGTTTCTTTCTAGGTGCAGTACAATCAATTAAAAAGTATAGATCCTAATTGTAATACACTGTTTTTAAACTACTGTACATCTGTGTTGTTTTTACCCTTCATTTGAGAGGCATAATAAGTGCTTTGTGATGAAGTATGTAATGCTATATCATGCCTTGCCTCTCTCAGAGAAAGTCCAGGCTGAGATAGAGAGTGTGCTTGGACAGGGACGGCAGCCCTCCATGACAGACAAGCCCAACATGCCCTACACTGATGCTGTTATCCATGAAATCCAGAGGATAAGCAATATTGTTCCTCTGAATGCACCAAGGATGACTACTAAAGATACAACACTGGGGGGACATTTTCTTCCAAAGGTAAATCTAAAAAATGTGCAATAGCTGAAATTTTGAATGCATGTTATTTTATAACGGACAGGAGCTGAAATAAATTCATTTCTCACTCATACGGCAAAAAGGTATTTGGAATGGAATCCTCAAGTGTTGTCTTAGATCTAAATTATAAGCAAATCTCATTTGTATTTCTTTCAATCTTGATTTAATATGAGTGTAAAAACATGATATTTCCGTACAATGTTCTTATAGTGTATACTGTTGATTTTAGCCTAGTGGTATAACTTTTAAAAAATTGTGTTTTATAAATCCCTTTTGAAGAGAATATGACAGCACTGCCAGTGGAAATGTTTATTTTGTAGGGTACACCAGTGATGACAAACCTGACCTCAGTGCTGTTTGACAAGACTGAATGGCAGACACCAGACACCTTCAATCCCGGGCATTTCCTGGACTCTGAAGGGAAGTTTGTCAGACGAGAAGCTTTTCTTCCATTTTCAGCAGGTACAACTACAATCACAAATCAAGGTCATGCTTAATATTTTCATTTACTATACTTCTGCTACTGGTTACAAAAACAAGTTAAAAAATATAGAAGAATAATATTAACACATGGGACATACTGTTCAGTATATTGATATAAGATGTAATGGATCTAACACTACTTATTGGAATAAGGAAAGAAAACATCTGACTCTTCACACTTAAACTCCATTATAATGTTAAGCTTTTAGTAACATTCCCATTTAGTTTTTTTTTCTCTGAGAAAAAGAATGTAAATACAATTATTTTTCAGGTTTTTATTTCTCCATTTTGGAGAACACATTCCTCTGCCACCTATTTCTGTCAAAGCAGTTTGCTGTATAGCATTCTGCAAGCCCCCTGTGGCTCACAGGAGTGTGATCACTGAATATAGGAGTGGTGTTTCTCCCACTGACATCCCTGTAGGGTGAGCCACAGAATCGCATGTGCCAGTAAAGTAAGACCAGGATAAATAAGGTCAAGGAAGGAGGATGTGGTTTATAAACTAAGACTTTGTGATATCGCTCATTTCTTTCAGGAAAGAGGGTGTGTCTGGGAGAGCAGCTGGCCCGGATGGAGCTGTTCCTGGTCTTCACTTCCTTTTTGCAGAACTTCACATTCAAAGCCCCTGAAGGGGAAGATCCCAGTGTGGAATTTCAATTAGGGGGCATCCTAACTCCTCGGCCTTTCAAGATCTGTGCCATTCCACGCTGACATCCACATCAGTGTCTTAAATCTAAAGAACACTAGATGGCAGGACATTTAGATTTTAGAGGACAATTTGACTGAAAAGTAAAAGCCAGAACTTCAGAACTGTGCTTTTACATACAGTACATTCCATGTGAGATCCCAGTCTTGTAATTGAATAAACAGCATGCTAAAATTTGCTTAGAATGTTTCCAAGTTTTAAGCAGATGGTGATTTACACAGCTTTCAGGACTGTGGCATTAAAGGCACCAAGATTTGTCCACACTGACTGTAGAGAAAGGATTGTTTTTGTGGATTTCCAAAATAGTGGTGCAAAAATAGTAGGCTTTTTTCCGTTATCACTACTGTTAATATTCCGGAAATTTCAAAATTCCCAGTCTTCTATTTCACACGAAAAATTCAGATTCATGACATGTCTGTAACATTGGAATTTTAAATGAATAGAATTTAGAGCTTTTACAACCAAAATTGTTTCTTCTAACATAACAAGAAGAGAATAAACTTGATATCATGTAAACAAAGCAATTTTAAACAGAAAGAATACCTACAGTATATGCTAAGACATGGTAATACAATTGTGTTTTTTTACTTTTGCCATCCTTTCATTAGACTCTTGACATGCAGCATTCTACCCTTAAAATGGGCACTTCTTGATACTTCATTCATGTATCGCTGACTTTAATCGTTAAAATAATAATCAGGCAAAATGTGATGATTCCTTAAATTTGCAAACAAATTGTATTGCAGTTGTTTTACATTTCATACCACATTTTAATATCAATCTTGAGCACTGCTACTGTTTTAAAAAAACACTTTTCTCGTTTTTAATGGTATTTATTGTACAGTAGTAAACATGTAAACAGTTTTACAACAAACTGTAACAAACAGTTTTACAACAAAATATGTTTTTGAAAATTCAGAACTAGTGCAAAACATTGGGTCACGCCACCTTACCTCCCAAATTGATTATAACTTTACAAAATCGTCGATCTAAGAAGTGTACAGCTTTACAGTAATAACATTCATAAGTTAACATTTATAAGTTTACAAATTTAAGCTGTTAAGTGCAGAGTACAAGTTTGAAAGATGGGGAGGGTATAGTTTAAATTAACTGTTAGTCACAGTGGAATCAATTCACAGTTTATAGTTTTTTATGTCTATATGATTAATGATAAAAAAACTTTAATTTAATCAAATTGAAGTTTTTTGAGGAGTATAACTATTTGCCAGTTTCTCTTCTCTTGTTTTGCATAGCATCACCCTGGATCCTGAAATGTCCAAACGTTCCAATTGCAAAGCCAGACTAATTCAGGAGTCCCCATCATTCAAAATGTACTGTAATGGATAAGCTCTGCTTTCTGAAATAAACTGTGCAAAATCTTTTTTGATTGTTTTAACATTTAGTAACAAGTGAAAAATGTCAATAAATCATTTAACGTCTAGACTAAAAGACAATAAAATTAAGAAACTACTTCCTTGAAGCATCTTCAGACAAAACAAGTATAGAAACAAAAACATCTGACCATAACATTTTAAAAAATATAAAACTTGATGAATGCTTAAAATTTTATATTCCTGCAACTGAAAATGTCCCTGTTCCCAGTATCCTTTTTATATTTAAATTTTTATGCTTTTCAGAGTTTCATTTATATGGAACAGAACTACAGTATATTTTCCTATGGAACTATTATAAGTGGAGTGCTCTTGTACTGTATTTCTTTTTGAACATATTCTTAAGCAACTAATAACACATAAAGTACCATAACTAAATGTTATATCATCCATTAAAGCAATGCAAAGAGCTAAGCATTCTGTTTTTTTAAGTGGATGAAAAGAGCAAAGCAAATATTTTCTTTGCCATTTCACCTTGGGCAGAGGCCAGATTCTAAAAGAAAGAAGATTCATCCCTTGTGATTTGTAGAAGAATATTACTGATATTACAGAGAGAATAACCCCACACTAAATATCATACAATTTGTCCCACTGGTTGCCCCATTATTACAGTTCATTAATAATATCACTATCAGCTACAAAATTACTGTTGGTCCACCAACATACAGTACAGGCTTTAACTTGACAAACACTGAAAAAGTATATTGTCTCTATAATGTTTTGTCTTTTTCCAATTTTAAAAGCACAGCTTTAACTAGAAACTCAATATTTATCTTGCACAACAAACTGATTAGATCATTTAGGTTTATTGTCTTCAGCCTGGGATGATTTATCAGAAGTGTTCTGCACTGTACAGCAAAGAAAGAGCATGGTATTCTTAATCCTCCTTCAGAGGAAATACTTAGTCATATAACAGAGATCCCTGATGCTCCACAGCATCATTGTCACCTGGAATTAAATAGAAAATTTCCCAAATTCTAACTAGCTTTAGTTTTGTAGTTTAAAAAAATAAAATAAACAGAGTTTAACGACAGGAAATTGATTCCAGTTGTCAGATCACGTATACGCATACCTTAGCTTTGTGCAACAACCTGAAACTTTCAGGTACCATAAATAATATTATTTAGTTTGAAAAAGGTTCCTTTTTAATAAATTTAGGTTTCTGGTGTAGCAGCAAGGCTTATTAAAATACAGGAATTAAGTTTTCTGCTCCCTTGCCAGTCCCTCTCTCTTTCATCTCAGTGGTGCTTGATACAGAGAGGCCATTCCATTTCGTTCACAAGTAAGGTGTTTTTCTAGCTGAGTGTCCTGATAAGGAACAGCTACCCAATTCCTGAGATTCTCCAGCAACCTGAACAAATGGTTATCTGGCGCCTTTAAGTCTGAGATTCCAAGGGAGAGTCTGATTCAAAGTTTGTTTACAACTCTAAGGTCAGAGGGCATGGTTACTCATCATCAGCCAATCAGGAACTAGTAGGGTAGGTTAAACCCACGTGGGTCTCTGATACCCATGAAGCTTTCAACCAATGAACGACTTGCATTTCCTCCAGGTAAACAGGCAACACAGAGCGCCTGTACAACAGTTCCCAGGAGCAGGACATTCTCGCAGCGCGCCTGCTGGATATTCAGCCTCAGGGCTCCTCCTGAACATCCTCAGACTCAGCCTGGACCACCACATTATGGCCAGTGTGTCCGAGTGCCAGAACTTTCCTTTGTTGTAAGAGTCGAGGACGGAGGTTGCCAGTGCGTAACCAAAGGATCCACCCGAGGTTAGCATCAGCAGCAGGCCTCGTGAACAGGTTGGAACTGTGGACAGCTGAATCAGTATTCAGGACTATCGCTTCATCAGGAATGAACCGGTCTTCTTCCTGACCTGCTGGGACCCGCAGTCACTTTTCTCCTGTGCACAAACTTTGCTAGTTTCAGCCAACACTTACTAGCTGGTTTTCAGAGAGCATCAGCAGCGCATCGCCGCAGGAATTTCCACCACGTCGCAAGCCGCACCGAGCGCTGCCTGGCACAGGCAACCAGCCTGTCACTGCGTCTTTGTCTGCAGGAGATCTGACTCCACACAGATTGGATGAGAATTCAACATTCTGCATTACTGCTCGAGAATTCAATTGTTATCCCAACCAGTTGATATCAATTTAATTCCTATGAGTGATGTACTTGCTTTTGAGTATTTAGTGTAGAAGTTGTAACCAAGTTCATTTATGAAACGGTCTAAATGAATGATATACCGAACATGTGTCCCTCCTGGTATTTGTAACTCTTCGGGATTGAATATATACAATGGTGTGAAAAAGTGTTTGCCCCCTTCCTGATTTCTTTTTTTTGCATATTTGTCACACTGAAATGTTTCAGATCATCTAACAAATTGAAATATTAGACAAAGATAACACAAGTAAACACAAAATGCAGTTTTTAAATGAAGGTTTTTATTATTAAGGGAAAAGAAATCCAAACCTACATGGCCCTGTGTGAAAACGTGATTGCCCCCCCTGTTAAAACATAAATCAACTGTGGTTTATCACATCTTTGGAAAGCTGAGTTCAATTACTCTAGCCACACCCAGGCCTGATTACTGCCACACCTGTTCTCAATCAAGTAATCACTTAAATAGGACCTGCCTGACAAAGTGAAGTAGACCAAAAGATCCTCAAAAGCTAGACATCATGCTGCAATCCAAAGAAATTCAGGAACGAATGAGAAACAGAGTAATTGAGATTTATCAGTCTGGAAAAGGTTATAAAGCCATTTCTAAAGCTTTGGGACTCCAGCGAACCACAGTGAAAGCCATTATCCACAAATGGCGAAAACATGGAACAGTGGTGAACCTTCCCAGGAGTGGCCGGCCGACCAAAATTACCCCAAGAGCGCAGCGATGACTCAACCAAGAGGTCACAAAACAACAACATCCAAAGAACTGCAGGCTTCACTTGCCTCAGTTAAGGTCAGTGTTCATGACTCCACCATAAGAAAGAGACTGGGCAAAAATGGCCTGCATGGCAGAGTTCCAAGACGAAAACCACTGCTGAGCAAAAAAAACATAAAGGCTTGTCTCAGTTTTGCCAGAAAACATCTTGATGATCCCCACGACTTTTGGGAAAATACTCTGTGGACTGACGAGACAAAAGTTGAACTTTTTGGAAGGTGTGTGTCCCATTACACCTGGCGTAAAAGTAACACAGCATTTCAGAAAAGGAACATCATACCAACAGTAAAATATGGTGGTGGTAGTGTGATGGTCTGGGGCTGTTTTGCTGCTTCAGGACCTGGAAGACTTGCTGTGATAAATGGAACCATGAATTCTGCTGTCTACGAAAAAATCCTGAAGGAGAATGTCCGGCCATCTGTTCGTGACCTCAAGCTGAAGCGCACTTGGGTTCTGCAGCAGGACAATGATCCAAAATACACCAGCAAGTCCACCTCTGAATGGCTTAAGAACAACAAAATGAAGACTTTGGAGTGGCCTAGTCAAAGTCCTGACCTGAATCCGATTGAGATGTTGTGGCATGACCTTAAAAAAGCGGTTAAGGTTCGAAAACCCTTCAATGTGGCTGAATTACAACATTTCTGCAAAGATGAGTGGGCCAAAATTCCTCCATAGCGCAGTTAAAGACTCATTGCCAGTTATTGCAAATGCTTGATTGCAGTTGTTGCTGCTAAGGGTGGCCCAACCAGTTATTAGGTTTAGGGGGTAATCACTTTTTCACACAGGGCCATGTATGTTTGAATTTTTTTTTCCCTTAATAATAAAAACCTTCATTTAAAAACTAAATTTTGTGTTTACTTGTGTTATCTTTGTCTAATACTTCAATTTGTTAGATGATCTGAAACATTTCAGTGTGACAAACATACAAAAAAATAAGAAATCAGGAAGGCAAACACTTTTTCACACCACTGTACCTGTTGTATTCTGCTTACCCTCACGATAAGATCTGTTATGTTCATATGCACATTTTATGTATTAATAAATGTATTTCGTGTATTAGTACCCGTGTGTGCGTTGTTTGACTTTTCCCGCAAGGTTGGATTCTAATAGCCATCAGAAGGATCATTTTTGTGACTTCCTGGTACAATTAATAATTGTCCCAGTTATGCACAAACCCCTACATTTACTGGTGCCTCGTGAGAGGATACCTACACTGGTCTACTTGGATATGTGTTTAACCATTATGAAAGAAAATATGAACTTTGTTTAATTTATAGTTTTGTAGCGGCGAGGCTTATTAATAAGAAAGAATTAAGTGTTCTGAGTTTCCCAAATTAGGCCTCATCTCTCTGTTCATCTCTGTGGTGCAGCCACAGAGAAACTATTCATGCAGGCTGATTTAAGGTTTCCTTTGATAAGGTTTCCTAGGACAGCTCCCAAAGGGGGATGCACTTAGCTAAGCCTGGCTATCATGATCAATGGTCATCCATTGGCGCCTATCTGTCTAGGGAGTCCCAGATGGACATCTGGACTGCATTCCTAAGTGTCAGGAGTAAGTGACTCATATCTCACCTTGATCAACCAATCAGGGACTGGTAGGGCCAAGTAACCCATGTGGGACTCTGATGCCCATGGAACTTTCAGCCAATCAACGAGCTGAAGTTCCTCCAGGTAAAAACAGGCAACACAGAGAGCCTGGGAGATTCAGTAAGATTCAGAGGGGGATTCTGTGAGAATTCTGTGGACTTTTCTAAAGGGAATTCAAAGGAGAATTCCAGGGCAGGACGGCCCAGGAGCAGAAGGCTCCCAAGGGCAGGACATTCTTGCAGCGCGCCTCCTGACCATCCTGAGACTCAGCCCGGACAACCACGGAACGGCCAGTGTGTCCGAGTGCCAGAACTTTCCTTTGTTCTAAGAGTCTAGAGCGGAGGTTGCCAGAGAGTAACCAGAGGATCCACCCAAGGTTAGCACCAGCAGCAGGCCTCGTGAACAGGTCAGAACTGTGGACAGCTGAATCACTATTCAGAACTAGCTCTTCATCAGGAACGAACCGGTGCTCTTCCTGACTTGCTGGGACCCACAGTCATCTTTTCTCCTGTGCACAAACTTTGCTAGTTAAAGCCAACACTAACTAGCCGGTCAGTGAGCATCAGCAGCGTACCGTCGCAAGCTGCACAGCACAACCTGGCACCTAGCCAGAGAGCGCGGATTGGACAGCAACAAGCCTGCAACTGTTTCTTTGAGTCCGCAGGAGATCTGAATCCCCAGAGATTGGATGAGTATTCAACTTCAATGCATTACAGCTCGAGAATTCAATTGTTATCCCAACCAGTTGATATCAATTTAATTCCTAAGAGTTATGTACTTGTTTTGAGTATCCAATGTAAAAGTTATAACCAAGTGCATTTACGAAACGGTCTAAATGAATGATATACTGAACGTATGTCCTCTTGATATATGTAACACTTTGTAACTGACTGAATATATATCTTTTGTATTCTGATAACCCTCTCGATAAGATCTGTTAGGTTTATATGCATATTCTATGTATTAATAAATGTATCCTCGTGTATTAGTACCTGTGTGTGTGCGTTGTTTGAGCTATATCGCATGGTTGGATTCTAAAGCCATCAAAAGAATCAATTTTGTGATTTACTGCTACAATTAATAATTGTCCCAGTAAATGCCCAAACCCTACAGAACTGGTGCCTTCAGAGAGCACACTACGTTACATTTTGGCGTCCCTGTGCCGGCTATGGCAACATTACAGTTTTCTGACAGCAGTTTTTCTGAGAATTTTTCTTTGATTTTGTTGGCCCTAACTCCACATATCTTCAAAAATGCATGACATTTGAGAAAGAGACATTAACAGTACATAGTTTACATCAGCTGTTCTAACAAAGTGATGTCCACACATTCTGCCATACAATAAACTAAATGTGTCTGTTAAAAATTAATTTGACAGTGTAATAAATTAAATAAACCTGAAATAACCTGAAACAGCTTTTGGAAGGAATTCAGAAGAAAGAAAGAAAATAATCATTCAAAACCAATGACTTAAGTTAAATTTATTTAAGATTTCCGTCAGAACACTATACTTTCACCTTAATTTTTATTAAATAATACAGTTTGCTAATAGATAGCAGTAGCATTTAGTCACCTCAGTTCACTTAACACTATGAATGAACAGTACATGACAGTTCACACTAGTCACAACAAAACAAAAGAGAAATTTATGCAATTTCAATGCTCTGCACATCTTAATGCACTCAATGTAACCATGGCAGCAAGCAAGAATGGTAACATTTACACAGCATAGCAATTTTGCTGATTAAACAGAGATTTAAAATGTTTTAAAAACAGGGATAATTTATCAGATTCTACAAAACACAAACCCAATGACCCAGTTCCATTAAAAGAATATATTTGCTTCCTTATATTTTAAGTTCACTGCATTTTTTACTTTTCAATTAAAACTGTCTTACATAAAATCTGGCTGTAAATATATGGAATTAAATTATCACATGAAATAAAAATGGCAACATACTCAAAAACTACTAATGTAGGCAAAATACTTTTTAATGCCTACCTGGTACTTTCCTTCCCAAGTACCTTTAGCATACAACCTCAAACACCTAACCTTGGATAAGTGATCAGCATTATTGTACATAATACAGTACAAGCTCTGAAACAGGGTCATGTTTAAATTCATAATAAGAGTAAACAAATAAATGAAAATGTAATAATTAACAGTAAAGGCATAATGTAATGCAATAACAGTATGGGCCTAAAAAGAAAGAAATAGGCACCATATTTTTTAACAAATTCCATTTACTCTTAGTAAGAATGTAAATATATTATATTAATATATTTACATTAATTTACTTATACATAACTCAATTAAGAACAGATTTATTCAATAAAGATCATTTTTATTTTCCAGATATTTCAATATTCATACTTTGTTAAAAGACCATTTTATTATTTTAAAAAATAATACATTTAAACTCTGAGGGTTTTCCAATCACCTCTTGAATCAAAGTCTTGAAAAGAGAAACAATTTGGAATTAAGTTACTGCTGGAAGGTTTAGCTCTCTTGCGGGAGGCCTTGCTGGGTCGCAGAAGTTTAGACTTGCATTGCTTTTGAAAATAAAGTGTACTCAAATAACATTTACAAAGAAGAGCTCATGCAAAGTTTCCTTATAAGATCACAACACTGAACTGCGTGTCTACTATTCATAAGGACTTCAGTAAAATGCAATCTGAAATTTGAGAACAACAAGCCTTTTTTTTTCTAGGAACAAACTACTACAATTATTGTGTCATGCTAGGAAGACATTTACAATCCGCAGACTGGCTTTAGAGGTAGTTAATATTATGCTTTAAAATACAAATATTTGTGAAATATTTTGACATTTTACAGGTGCTGCACAATTATTATTTAAAATGTACCAACAGTTATTTATGAAGCTCTTACAATATTCCATCATACCCAGTCAACTGGTGACAAAGCTCAGGGGATTAGGTCTGTGCAACTCTGTCTGCAACTGGCTGCTGGACTTTCTTATCGAGAGACCACGGGTGGTGCGGATAGGCAATAAAACATCAACACCACTCACCCTGAGCACTGGAACCCCACAAGGCTGCTGTCTGAGTCCAAGGTTGTACTCCCTGTTCACTCACGACTGCACAGCAAGACACAGCAACAACCGCATCATTAAGTTTGCAGATGACACCACTATAATAGGACTGATCAGTGATGATGACGAGTCCACTTACAGGGATGAAGTCGTACAGCTGCTTAGGTGGTGTCATAGCAATAACCTGGACTTGAACGTAAAGAAAACGAAAGAGCTAATAGTGGAATTTCGGAGACACAGGCCACACACTCACAGCCCACTCAGTATTGATGGAACGGAAATGGAAACAGTCACCAGCTTTAGGTTTTTGGGAATTCACATCTCTAAAGATCTAACCTGGACTGTGAAGACTGACTCTATCATGAAGAAGGCTCAGCAGCGCCTTTATTTCTTGAGGTGTCTCAAGCGATGGGGGATGCCAATACATGTGTTGGTGAACTTCTACCGCTGCACCATCGAGAGCATCCTCACCAACGGGATCACCGTGTGGTATGGCAACACCTCTTCGCGAGAAAGAAAGGCACTGCAGAGAATGGTCAATATGGCCCAGAAGATCATCGGCTGCTGTCTCACCAAGATTATACAGCTCTATGAGGACCGCTGCTGTGGTAGAATTCTGGCCATCACAGAGGACAGTCACCACCCAGGGCATGAGCTCTTCACCCCACTGCCCTCAGGCAAGAGATATAAGAGCATACAGACACTTACCGCTAGATTCTTCAATAGCTTCTATCCACAAGGAGTGAGATTGGCGAACACATTTAGCCATCCCCCTCAGACCACACCTACACCATCACCATCTACCTCATTATGATTTCTTATTTATTGCACATCTCCAGTCATTGTTTACACGTCTGTATTGTTTACATTCAAACTGTCTACATGTTTACTTGTACATTGTCTACTGTTTGTTTGTATATTGTCTTGATGCACTGTTTGCACTTTGTTTTGTTTTTTACACTTGTTTTACAATCGAGAGACTTTCTGTAAGTAAGAATTCCATTGTACCAGTACCGGTTACATATGGCAATAAAGTTCAAGTTCAAGTTCAATAATGACCAGAAAAATACAGATTTAAAAGAGCAATAAAATCTGCCTAATCATTTCAGTGCATATGTTATTGATTGATATGTAGAATTGGTTAAACATTTTTGCATTTCAAAGTAACTCTGAAGAATGTATTGAGGCTGGTTTCTCCCTGATTCTTCTACTACTCTCTAGCCTGGATATGCACAGTATTTTATTTTACTATGCTCTGAATTGAATAACTATGAGTGGACAACTAAACCCTAGCAATTCTGGGATCAAATAAAATAATTGAGAATCAAAGAAGAATTGATATAACTTCTCTTTTTAAAACAGAATAATGTAAACAAATCATACTTTAAACTTCTGTGCTATTTCTAGAACTAAATGTAATGCAAAAAAACCACAAAGCACATTTTTATTTAAGAACAGGTATCCTCAAGACATGCAGATAAGTTTTAAAAAGTAATCCAATTGCATTTGAAACCATACACTGTGTGGAAGACCGAGTCAAAGGTCAAGACAGTGACTATGCGGGGGAAAGGTTTTTCTGTTGCACCTAAGACCACTGTCTTAGTTGCAAACTAAAGCCTTTGATTCCTCACACCCATTCAACCAGAGAGAAATTAAATAGATTGTAGGGTGCCAAATGGCATCTTCCTGTCCTGTTTGTTTGACTTCTGACACTGCCCCTTTCCCTGTATGTTTCTTTGATATGTTAAAGTCTTGCCTACTTTTAATGTATAAAAAGGAAAGTAACTTCAGTCCAGGGAGCATGTCTTGAGTGCTAGGGGAAACTCTTTCTCTGTGATATGCTCCCCTTCAGCTGATTGTATTAAAGATCTCTGTTTGACACTCTCCCAACCTGAGTGAAGACTGAGTTTTCTTCGACAACTGTTAACCAGCTGTAATTCCCCAATATACAAGAACAGTACAAAAATCAAAGTCATTGATGAGAGTCTTTAGCAACTCTACCAGCACTTACTGTAGTTGCTGGCTTGCTGATCAAAGATCTCATTCTGCTGCTCTTTATAGATCCCAAATATATATCTTTATAAATCTATTTTTAGAATCAGATTTCACAACATGAAACACAATTGTAATTGAAATCATGCAAGTAGTGTTCATTAAACATAAAACAATGTGTCTGTAGCCATATACTGTATTACTATCAATATGGGGACGAACTTTAACAAATAAACCCCAAAATTGTAGTTAAATCTTATTTTTGAGTTTTAATTCTTGGAAATTTCGAGAAACTCAAAACACATATAAATATAAAACACAGCAGATGCAACAGAACAGGAAAAAAAAACATTAAATTGACTTTGTGAAGGTATAATGAAATTGTGCATTAAAAGCTTCAGTGAGAAGAGAGGTCTTTAAAGGAATTAGTAGGATTACATTGAAAAATCTGTATTTCAATGGGATCTAAAGCAATTTAAGGAGGACAGGCTTTGCTTTTAGTGAGCACATGAGCCACACAATTCTGAAGATGCTGATGATACAGAAGTACAGTAGTTATATAACACACAGTAGTAATTACTGAGAGATGACTTAGGGATATTTTCACAATGTAAATGACTATTTTTAAAATCCTAATGGCACCTTTGAAATCTGAGAGAGTCAAAAATATGGTTGAATCTATTACAATCGTATTGTATATGGATTTCGGTGAAGTACAAAACAGTAATTTAACATAGAATCAAAGTCAAAAGGAAGTCCTCTCAAAAATGTCTGCTGGTCTGAGAAGCATGACCTAAAGTCTTGAAATCCAATTGAAAAATGTCTTGAGTTATGTGGGCGTGGTCACGACATGGGGAGTTATTCTTAAACGCATCGGTTTGACAGGCTTGTAGCTGGGTCCCTGGAGCTGTCAGACACCCCAGCCGTTGTTGATGGCTATGAAGATGGCTTCTTTGTGTGGTGAAACACTGCGTTGCAAAGTGAAGAGGTAGGCTGCTAAAATATTTTTTCTGATCGTGGAATTGTTGTTTCAATCTCCGCTTAGCTTATGTCATTTTAAACACTTGATCTTCTTTTTAGCAAAACCCGACACCGCCCTCTGCACCGTGTGACAGCGGCTGTCACGTGAGTTCGGTCCGGAAGTCTAGTGATGAAGAACCGCCAGGGACTGGTGCCGAAACACCGCTACAAATGGTAAATATTAACGAAAAACCCTAATACAAAAGAGGCGTTAAATGGTAGATGTTTTAGGTACAAAGTGTGTCTATGTATTTTGTTAAGCCTTCCTTTTCTTTTTTTCCTTTAATAGAATATCGAAGAGGTCGACGCATCAATCTTCAAACTACCAACGCGTTTGAATGTTCCATGTCTATGCATGTGTGTTTGTCAAAATGTTAGTGATGCTGATGCACAACCAGGTTTACCTAACGATGTCCCTATTACACGGGATGTTATGCCCCAGGTTGTGAAGGCTGTAGTTTGTTGCATCTTCAAACACTGTTTAAAGGGGGTTCTGGTTGATGAATATCCGGCCTGTTTGATTGACACCCGGTCAACAGGGTCACACTTGTCTGGTTGTCGGCTACACAGATGGGTTTGATGTGATATTTTCCGCGTTAGAAATTTATAAGTCTCTCAGTTTAGCCCGAATTGTATAGACTGTTCTGTACATCGCCAGGTGTCTGGGTTCATATACCATTACAAATGACACCGAGCAGAGTATAAAACGCTTGATGAAAAACATAATTGACGACTGCTCGCCATACGAGCATGTAGGCTCCATACTTGAACAGATAGATGAAAAATTAGTAGATGTGACTTTTGATGTATTGCAAAAGAAACATTATTCTTATTTGTACAGATGCAAAAAAGATCTATGTAAAACCAGGGCTGTGAAATACAAGCCATGTGAATAGAGCTTTCACTCTGTTTTACAGACGCGGGTGTGCCATCATCCGAAGAATGAAGAATTTTGAATGTATACGTCTGAATTCTTACAAAGAGTACTTTACACACTTCTTTCTACAAAGCTTGATATGAAAAACAAAGAGTCTAAAAAAGGACTAATGTCCTTAAATTTGTTAAAGAGATAGAAGTGTATGTCAAGAACATGAGTGAAATTACTGCGGATCTGATCTTTTCAGATCAGAAACGGAAGCCTGGTGGATTCTGCAGTGTGTATTCCAAAATACAACGTGTTTTGCACAGAACATGTGGTAACACAATCCCACTGATAACTCAGGCAAATGTTTTTGCTCTGCTAGATCGAATCGCCCAGTGTGGTTCACATGGTTTTGGACATGGTGAGCGGAAGGATATTCTGAATGCTTTTTCAGATGCCTCAAAGTTCCTAAGCAATGTTGGGGTGATAGTTACATGTACCGGACTAATTTTCCGCACCAACATTTAATTTTTGATTGCAAACAGGAGCCTGTAACGTGTGTGTACTGCGCTGTTTCTGTGTTTGAAAACACATTGTTGAAATAAAGTGGTTCACATTTCACATGCTTGCAAACAGGAGTCTGTAACGTTTGCAAAAAGTGTGTACTGTGATGTTTCGGTGTTTGAAAACCTATTGATGAAATAAAGTAGTTCACATTTCACTATTTTCCCTACGAGTTCTTTCCGTGAGACTTTATGCAATGTGTGTGTGTGTGTGTTCTTACACACCCTTGATGTTTTTTGAGACTTGCTGTCTGGGTCAACCACTCAGCCACCCGGCTGGGACTGGTGCCGCTCACACCCCAGGATCTCTCACCACCGTAACTCCCCAATTCCCTAGGGTAATAATACAGAGCGCTCAACCCCGCGGAAGACATAATCGCCTTCCAACTCTAACACGCTTTCACGCACTTGTTTATAAATCGAGGGGTGCGGTGGCCGGTGCTTTTGGACCCTGAGGCGCAGGCCCGACCGGCTGGGGGAAGGCGGGACATCCAACCCTTAATGACACATCATTGGCTCGTAAGGGGGCGGGACACGCACGCATAACAACACACCATTGGATGACAAGGGGACGGGACATCCACCCACTTTGACGAAACTTTGACGAAAGGTGTCGCTTTATACTACTACCGAGTAATAAAACCATAATTGTGTAGCACAAAAGCATTTGGTTTGATCAGGGTTCGAATAACAGCTGAGTGAGAGTTTATTTTAAACAAGGACAACTATTAAAATAAAGCAAAGGGCTTAAACTAAGTCAACTGAAAAAAGCACGCAAATTGTTTTCTATTATCAGTGTTGCAAAGGCCAATGTTTTCAGTATGAATATGTCTTTTAAAATTTAGAAATATGAGACAGAGTAAGAATGAGGTGAATTAAGTTTGCTCACTAATAGTGTTTTGTATAAAGCACTTTTCTTCTTTCAGTAAGATTTACTTACAGATATACTGTAAATAGTTCAACTTACTCAGTGCTGGAAAAATGTGTCTTTATTAATTACTTCTTGGAAACTTTTAACTTGCTTGTACTGTGAAAAGACAATTTTAGGGAAACATTTTAACATCTGAACCACCTTGGTGACATTCAGCAATGTTTTTACAATGGATCAAACACTGCTTTTTTCTGCTCTTTTCTTTTAAAATTTTCACCGAGCTTGACTCTCAATGTGTTACATAACCTTGTCACCTGTGCTAAATCAATCTGGCTTTCACTTATGAAGTGATTTTGTGATTACGCCATCAGAGTCATGGTGTGTATCATGATCTTCAGTAAATGATTAATCAAAATGACTCCAGAAACATTTAATCATGTTCAAGTTCCATATGTCAGATTTTCTAAATATTCACATGCATAAATCAGATTATGATTATTTGAATGAAAAAGTTATTTTAATGCTTGATACTAATCATGATCATGTTGAACATTAAAAATGTAAAACTGGAGAATTTATTTCTGATTGTGCTGTAATGTGGTCATATATAACACGAGGCCATATGATTTTCTCCTTTCTTTTCAAATGACAAATGAAATGTTCACCTTAATATATTCTCAGCAGTATTTATTTGTTCTTCACACAAAAACACTTTTATAAAGGCAAAACCATATTTTTTCGTAATCTGACACTTGAACTAATTTAACTATACACACAGCATACTTTTACCCATTTAATTGTTTTACCTTTGGCAGAAAAAAAACAACCCTGTCCAAAGTGGCTTATTATGTACAACGTACATATTTCTTCCTGTTCAAAGTTCATTGAACTGCAGTACAAAACAGTAATCCAACAGGGTTTCAGAAAAGAAAATTAGATATTTGTTTTACACTACGAAGTTTTGTTACGAGGACCTGCTCAGCTCACAACTTCTAAGATGTCATTGTATTCTTTTACTGAATGCCTGGACGCCCAAGGTATTCTGATTTTCCTCTTGCTATTTCTGCTGATAACCGACATTGTCAAGAACAAGAAACCCAAGAACTTCCCTCCTGGACACTGGGGGCTACCCTTCGTGGGAAACGTCTTTAATATCGACTTTAAACAGCCCCATATTTCCATGGGAAAGGTCAGTGTTACTGCGCTATTCTTATTTTAATCTTATCCTCCTGAGATTGTGGTTCAAAATAACTTTTGAAAGTTTTGTGCTGAAAAGATTTACATATTGTATTATTTAATATTACATTTTTTTTAAAAAGTATATATTTTCTACAATAGTGTTTTATATTTTGATGTTGATACCTGTTCTAAACCTAAAACAAAGTGGTGAAAATGCTGAATGTCATTTTTTCCAAAGCTGGCAGAAATCTATGGTAAAGTTTATAGCCTGAGGCTTGGAAGAGATAAAGCTGTGTTTGTGACGGGCTATAAGATGGTGAAGGAGGCTCTGATCAATCAGGCAGAGACCTTTGCGGCTCGACCCCCAAGTCCAACAATGGAGAGACTTTACAGCAACTATGGTGAGAATTTCTATTCCATATTATTGAAATCTTTTCATATGACATTGCTAAATTCAACAGAGAATTACTAGTTACATCTTATTTGAGCCATGCGATTTTTTAACATTCTTAAAATCTATACACATTTCAGTTATATTAAATATACTATTGAAATGATTCATAATACATATTTTCTAATACTTTAAAAGGCATTTTAAAAAGTTACATTCTTTTTTTTTCAGAGATACAGAATGTACAGAACCTTTATTTTTAGTGTCTTTTTTTTTCTTCCCTGCCCACAGGTTTGTTCTTTAGCAATGGATATCTGTGGAAGAAACAGAGAAGATTTGCTTTTTCCACCTTGCGGAACTTTGGGCTGGGTAGGAAGACTCTGCAGCCAGTGATTTCTGAGGAGAGTAGGTTTCTCCAGCAGGCTATAGAAGATGAGCAAGGTAATCACAGGAGCTCATGTCCTGAACACAGCTAATAAGTATACTGTACATTGCTCATTAGAAGCAGGGAACAGACTCAATTATGCTCTTGTTTTGCACTTAGGTAAACCTTTCAATCCCCACTTTCTTCTGAACAATGCTGTTTCAAACATCATCTGCTCCATGGTATTTGGACGCAGATTTGATTACAGTGACAATCGCTTCCAGAGGCTTCTGCACTTATTGTCAGAAACTAGACATTTGTAATGGACGATATGGCCACAGGTAGAGAATATTTTCTTACAATTCTCATATGCAGTTAAAACAAAAATAAACTATACACAACTATTTAGGATCACATCATCTTTAATAGTGATGATGATTGGTGGTGTGATGGTGATGACTTACAAAGGCATGATGCTCATTTAGAAATTTGTTCCATTATTGAGTGAATACTAGTTACATGAACAATGTTGTGCTCATGCAGAAATAATTACATTATTCCTCTCAGCTGTGTATCAGCCTGCTTAAATTTAAGAGAATATAAAACATATAAATAAGAAGAGTAATGGAGCTGAAATATCCTTAATCTCTCATTTTGGCTTTAGCTATATGAAGTCTTCCCTGTGATATTGAAGTATTTACCAGGACCACACAATAGGATCTTTAAGAACTATGAAGAACTTGAAGCCTTTGTGGGGGAAGAAGTTGAGAGGCACAAGGAAGATTGGGACCCATCAGCACCCAGAGACTACATTGACAGCTACTGTACTTAGCAGAGATACAAAAGGTAATTGTTTCAAAATCAAATCTGAGCAATCCGAGTTTCTGCATGGGCCACTGTTACAAACCCACAATTCCTACTCAAGCATCTACACTAAGTGGCATCCTGTCATTTGCACCACCATCTTGAGTGTGTGGGAGTGTGTAGTCTGCAGGAAAGCACCCCAATGCACCATCACCACCCTTCACTGGACAGAAGTCCTGAGCCTTCTTAACTTAACAGTACAAGACCTTTGATAGCTCATGTCCTTAACACAACTACAGAGTAAAGCATTTTCAGTAGCGAACGGACTCAATCATGCACTTGTATTTCTGTCCTCAGTTAAACCTCATAATACTGTTTCCAGCATTATCTGTACATCAATCCATGTTACACAATGAGGATAAGTTAGTAAAAGCTTTAGGGTTGAATAATTTAATCTACCCAATCAGAGGAGATAGTGCTAAATTTGTACACGCTTTTGGTATAGAAAATTAAGTTACTGCACTCAGAATGATTGGGTTGAGCAGATTATTGTAAAACTCCATTTTGATTCTTTTTTTACCTACAATATATCCACCTCACCTGGTATAAATATATCTGAACAAGGCCCTGGTCTGTGCTCCGTGTTTTGAGATGTCTGTATAACCTTAAGTAAGTGACAAGACCAAGGTACTATAAGGTTATTGTTACAAATAGAGGGTTACGAAAATGGAGAATAAGCAGGAATTCACTGAGCGGACTAGTCAATAAGTAGTAAAATAAATATTCATAACCCCAACTTGTAAATGATTTCTGACAGAATATACCCAAGCAGTTGGTATACTCAGAGGGATGTGAATTCTGCGTTCTCTGGCACAGCTTTGGTGAAAACAATAAGAATTCAGGCACACATGGTTAAATATTTATTAACAATGACAATACAAATACTACACTACACACAACATACAACACACAAGCTACTATATATACAGCATGTATAGACAAGGCATTCCAGAGACCTAACGTCCTGACCTCTCTGAAAACCCAAGACTGCTGCCAAGTATATGACTCTTAAATAATGCCTACAGAGGCCAAAAAGCAAACAGAAGCAATACAATCTGCAGTTACTGTAAATCTCTCTCTCTCTGCAAACCCAGATGCTAGTAAATGAATAGCAGACTATCTCCCTAAAACAAGCTTTACATACCAAGGTTCCGATACTTAGCTCCAATCAAGATTTGTTTGGATGATCATGAAGCAGGGGCTCTCACTTGGCGTAAGCGTCAAGTTCCAACTCTTCCACACTCCCCTCTGTCTTATGGTCTGAATTTCTTTCTCTTCTTTTTTAACTCCTCATCTGATGGTATCAGGTGTGTTTCTGGACTGTTGATTGAACAATCATTTTACCCACAACTTAATTAAGGTAAAACAAGGCAAACCATGATGTGGTTTGATCATAGACTTTCGACCTTCTACATGTCAGCAAACAGCCCCTTTGCTTTGAAGCTGGAAATGTTACACACTTTATCTAAACTCTTAGAGACACTTCCTAGTCACCTATACCTGTAACAATATCAAAGGACAGAACCTATTGTTATTAGATGCAACAATTTGCTTATCTTCTACCTGTCAGAATAAAGAGGACACTGACGCAGGATTCCATGAGAAGAACCTGGTCTTGTGCACTTTGGACCTGTTTATAGCTGGAACTGTGACCACCTCTTCCTCTCTACACTGGGCTCTCCTCTACATGATCAAACATCCAGAGATACAGAGTTAGTAACTGCATGAAACTGAAGAAGTATTACTAAAATTATTTATAGACACTGTGGGTGGAATGTCAAAGTGGTGTACTACTAACATTTAAAATGTATATTAAACCTAAGAAATATACAGGAAAAAAACAGCTCCATTATTCCAAATTCCAAATTCTACATTTTGACCCCCATTGCATTAACAACATGTTCATGTAACATTTGATGACTGCCTATGGATTTTTTAACTGTTGAAGCTGCCTCCTGAAGGTAACTGAAGTGTGTAAACCAGATCAATTTGCTTTGTGCTAACATTTTTAAACATGCCCTGACCATGCCATATAATTCATGTAATTATTGTCACAGAAATTTCTGAAAACTATAGTTACTATTCTATGACAAATACCAAATAAATTATCTCCATTTTTTGGGGATAACACAGAATGTGCTGTATATGTGATGTCCTAGTTGAACACTTTCTTTTGTCACCAGCATTCATGTGAATGTAATGTGTATGGCAGCATATAGAATCAAAGTATCTGAAATAAACTTTTTAATATACTGTATACTGTATAGATTATATTCATCATGCAGAGTTTCTTTCTGGGGGCACTAAAATCAATTAAAAAGTATACATTCCAATTGTAATACACTGTTTTTAAACTACTGTACATCTGTGTTGTTTTTACCCTTCATTTGAGAGGCATAATAAGTGCTTTGTGATGAAGCATGTAATGCCATATCTTGCCTTGCCTCTCTCAGAGAAAGTCCAGGCTGAGATAGAGAGTGTGCTGGGACAGGGACGGCAGCCCTCCATGACAGACAAGCCTAACATGCCCTACACTGATGCTGTTATCCATGAAATCCAGAGGATAAGCAATATTGTTCCTCCAAGGATGACTCCAAGGATGACTACTAAAGATACAACACTGGGGGGACATTTTCTTCCAAAGGTAAATCTAAAAAATGTGCAATAGCTGAAATTTTGAATGTATGTTATTTTATAATGGACAGGAGCTGAAATAAATTCATTTCTCACTCATACGGCAAAAAGGTATTTGGAATGGAATCCAAGTGTTGTCTTAGATCTAAATTATAAGCAAATCTCATTTATATTTCTTTCAATCTTTATTTAATATGAGTGTAAAAACATGATATTTCCATATATTATTCTTATAGTTTATACTGTTGATTTTAGCCTAGTGGTATAACTTTTAAAAAATTGCGTTTTATAAATCCCTTTTGAAGAGAATATGACAGCACTGCCAGTGGAAATGTTTATTTTGTAGGGTACACCAGTGATGACAAACCTGACCTCAGTGCTGTTTGACAAGACTGAATGGCAGACACCAGACTCCTTCAATCCCGGGCATTTCTTGGACTCTGAAGGGACGAGAAGGTTTTCTTCCATTTTCAGCAGGTACAACTACAATCACAAATCAAGGTCATGCTTAATATTTTCATTTACTATACTTCTGCTACTGGTTACAAAAAACAAGTTAAAAAATATAGAAGAATAATATTAACACATGGGACATACTGTTCAGTATATTGATATAAGATGTAATGGATCTAACACTACTTATTGGAATAAGGAAAGAAAACATCTGACTCTTCACACTTAAACTCCGTTATAATGTTAAGCTTTTAGTAACATTCCCATTTAGTTTTTTTTTCTCTGAGAAAAAGAATGTAAATACAATTATTTTTTCATGTTTTTATTTCTCCATTTTGGAGAACACATTCCTCTGCCACCTGTTTCTGTCAAAGCAGTTTGCTGTATAGCATTCTGCAAGTCCCCTGTGGCTCACAGGAGTGTGATCACTGAATATAGGAGCGGTGTTTCTCCCACTGACATCCCTGTAGGGTGAGCCACAGAATCGCATGTGCCAGTAAAGTAAGACCAGGATAAAAAAGGTCAAGGAAGGAGGATGTGGTTTATAAACTCAAACTTTGTGATATCGCTCATTTCTTTTAGGAAAGAGGGTGTGTCTGGGAGAGCAGCTGGCCCGGATGGAGCTGTTCCTGGTCTTCACTTCCTCTTTGCAGAACTTCACATTCAAAGCCCCTGAAGGGGAAGATCCCAGTGTGGAATTTCAATTAGGGGGCATCCTAACTCCTCGGCCTTTCAAGATCTGTGCCATTCCACGCTGACATCCACATCAGTGTCTTAAATCTAAAGAACACTAGAGGGCAGGACATTTAGATTTTAGAGGACAATTTGACTGAAAAGTAAAAGCCAGAACTTCAGAACTGTGCTTTTACATACAGTACATTCCATGTGAGATCCCAGTCTTGTAATTGAATAAACAGCATGCTAAAATTTGCTTAGAATGTTTCCAAGTTTTAAGCAGATGGTGATTTACACAGCTTTCAGGACTGTGGCATTAAAGGCACCAGGATTTGTCCACACTGACTGTAGAGAAAGGACTGTTTTTGTGGATTTCCAAAATAGTGGTGCAAAAATAGTAGGCTTTTTTCCGTTGTCACTACTGTTAATATTCTGGAAATTTCAAAATTCCCAGTCTTCTATTTCACACGAAAAATTCAGATTCATGACATGTCTGTAACATTGGAATTTTAAATGAATAGAATTTAGAGCTTTTACAACCAAAATTGTTTCTTCTAACATAACAAGAAGAGAATAAACTTGATATTATGTAAACAAAGCAATTTTAAACAGAAAGAATACCTACAGTATATGCTAAGACATGGTAATACAATTGTGTTTTTTGACTTTTGCCATCCTTTCATTAGACTCTCGACATGCAGCATTCTACCCTTAAAATGGGCACTTCTTGATACTTCATTCATGCATCGCTGACTTTAATCGTTAAAATAATAATCAGGCAAAATGTGATGATTCCTTAAATTTGCAAACAAATTGTATTGCAGTTGTTTTACATTTCATACCACATTTTAAAATTAATCTTGAGCACTGCTACTGTATTAAAAAAAAACACTCTTTTCTGGTTTTAATGGTATTTATTGTACAGTAGTAAAGATAACAAACAGTTTTACAACAAAATACGTTTTTGAAAATTCAGAACTAGTGCAAAAAATTGGGTCACACCACCTTACCTCCAACATTGTTTATAACTTTACAAAATCATTGATCTAAGAAGTGTACAGCTTTACAGTAATAAAATTCATAAGATAACATTTATAAGTTTACAAATTTAAGCTGTTAAGTGCAGAGTACAAGTTTGAAAGATGGGGAGGTTACAGTTAAAATTAACTGTTAGTCACAGTGGAATCAATTCACAGTTTATTGTTTTTTATGTCTATATGATTAATGATCAAAAAAACATTAATTTAATTAAAGTGAAGTTCTTTAAGGAGTATAGCTATTTGCCAGTTTCTCTTCTCTTGTTTTGCATAGCATCACCCTGGATCCAGAAATGTCCAAACGTTCCAATTGGAAAGCCAGACTAATTCAGGAGTCCCCATCATTCAAAATGTACTCTTTAAAACAATCCCTAATCCTCCAAATTGTCTTGGAGCCAGTACAAGAGCCCTCCACTTCCAACAGAACTTTACAGAATGGATCTAGGATGGATAGGCTCTGCTTTCTAAAATAAACTGTGCAAAATCTTTTTTGATTGTTTTAACATTTAGTAACAAGTGAAAAATATCAATAAATCATTTAACGTCTAGACTAAAAGACATAATTAAACTAAGAAACTACTTCCTTGAAGCATCTTCAGACAAAACAAGTATAGAAACAAAAACATCTGACCATAACATTTAAAAAAATATAAAACTTGATGAATGCTTAAAATTTATATTCCTGCAGTTGGAAATTTCCCAGTTCCCAGTATCCTTTTTACATTTAAATTTTTATGCTTTTCAGAATTTCATTTATATGGAACAGATCTATATTTTCCTATGGAACTATTATAAGTGGAGTGCTCTTGTACTGTATTTCTTTTTGAACATATTCTTAAGCAACTAATAGCACATAAAGCACCATAACTAAATATTATATCATCCATTAAAGCAATGCAAAGAGCTAAGCATTCTGTTTTTTTAAAGTGGATGAAAAGAGCAAAGCAAATATTTTCTTTGCCATTTCACCTTGGGCAGAGGCCAGATTCTAAAAGAAAGAAGATTTATCCCTTGTGATTTGTAGAAGAATATCACTGATATTACAGAGAGAATAAAATATCACACTAAATATCATACACTTTGTCCCACTGGTTGCCCCATTATTACAGTTCATTTATAATATCACTATCAGATACAAAATTAGGCCCACCAACATACAGGCTTAAACTTGACAAACACTGAAAAAATATATTGTCTCTACAATGTTTTGTATTTTTCCAATTTTAAAAGCACAGCTTTAGCTAGAAACTCAATATTTATCTTGCACAACAAACTGATTAGATCATTTTAGTTTATTGTCTTCAGCCTGGGATGATTTATCAGAAGTGTTCTGCACTGTACAGCAAAGAGAGAGCATGGTATTCTTAATCCTCCTTCAGAGGAAATACTTAGTCATATAACAGAGATCCCCAATGCTCCACAGCATCATTGTCAACTGGAATTAAACAGAACATTTCCCAAATTCTGAGTAACTAACTTTTTAATTAATTTAGGTTTCTGGTCTACTTGAATTTGTGTTTAACCATTATGAAAGAAAATATTAACTTTGTCTAGTTTATGGTTTTAGAAAAAGACATTAACAGTACACAGTGTACATCAGCTGTTCTAACAAAGTGATGTCCACACATTCTACCATACAATAAACTAAACGTGTCTGTTAAAAATTAATTTGACAGTGTATTCAAGGAAACCTGAAATAAATGCAATTTGATCCTATAGCTAAAAATAGCTTTTGGAAGGAATTCACAAGAAAATAATCATTCAAAACCAATGACTAAGTAACATTTATTTCAGATTTCCATCAGAACACTATACTTTCACCTTAATTTTTATTAAATAATACAGTTTGCTAATAGATAGCAGTAGCATTTAGTCACCTCAGTTCACTTAACATTATGAATGAACAGTACATGACAGTTCACACTAGTCACAACGAAACAAAAGAGAAATGTATGCGATTTCAATGCTCTGCACATCTTAATGCACTCAATGTAACCATGGCAGCAAGCAATAATGGTAACATTTACACAGCATAGCAATTTTGCTGATTAAACAGAGATTTAAAATGTTTTAAAAACAGGGATAATTTATCAGATTCTACAAAACACAAACCCAATATTTACATTAATTTACTTATACATAACTCAATTAAGAACAGATTTATTCAATAAAGATCATTTTTATTTTCCAGATATTTCAAAATTCATACTTTATTAAAAGACAATTTTATTATTTTAAAAAATAATACATTTAAACTCTGAGGGTTTTCCAATCAGCTCTTGAATCAAAGTCTTGAAAAGAGAAACAATTTGGAATTAAGTTACTGCTGGAAGGTTTAGCTCTCTTGCAGGAGGCCTTGCTGGGTCGCAGAAGTTTAGACTTGCATTGCTTTTGAAAATAAAGTGTACTCAAATAACATTTACAAAGAAGAGTTCAAAGCAAAGTTTCCTTACAAGATCACAACACTGAACTGCGTGTCTACTACTCAAAAGGACTTCAGTAAAATGCAATCTGAAATTTGAGAACAAGCAGCCTTTTTTTTTCTTTTAACAAACTACTACAACTATTGTGTCATGCTAGGAAGACATTTACAATCCACAGACTGGCTTTAGAGGTAGTTATTTCACAATAATACAAATATTTGAGAAATATTTTGACATTTTACAGGTGCTGCACAATTATTATTTAAAATGTACCAACAGTTATTTATGAAGCTCTTACAATAATGACCAGAAAAATACAGATTTAAAAGAGCAATAAAATCTGCTTAATCATTCAGTGCATATGTTAATGATTGATATGTAGAATTAAACATTTGCTTTTACATTTCAAAGTAACTCTGAAGAATGTATTGAGGTTGGTTTCTCCCTGATTCTTCTACTACTCTCTAGCCTGGATATGCACAGTATTTTATTTTACTATGCTCTGAATTGAATAACTATGAGTGAACAACTAAACCCTAGCAATTCTGGGATCAAATAAAATAATTGAGAATCAAAGAAGAATTGATATAACTTCTCTTTTTAAAACAGAATAATGTAAACAAATCATACTTTAAACTTCTGTGCTATTTCTAGAACAAAACTAAATATAATGCCAAAAAAAAACACAAAGCACATTTTTATTTAAGAGTAATCTTAAATAATCCAATTGTATTTGAAACCATACACTGTGTGGAAGACCGAGTCAAAAGGTCAAGACAGTGACTATGCGCGGGAAAGGTTTTTCTGTTGCACCTAAGACCACTGTCTTAGTTGCAAACTAAAGCCTGTGATTCCTCACACCCATTCAACCAGAGAGAAATGAAATAGATTGTAGGGTGCCAAATGGCATCTTCCTGTCCTGTTTGTTTGACTTCTGACACTGCTCTTTTCCCTGTATGTTCCTTTGGTATGTTAAAGTCTTGCCTACTTTTAATGTATAAAAAGGAAAGTGTAACTTCAGTCCAGGAAGCATGTCTTGAGTGCTAGGGGAAACCCTTTCTCTGTGATATGCTCCCCTTCAGCTGATTGTATTAAAGATCTCTGTTTGACAATCTCCCAACCTGAGCGAAGACTGAGTTTTCTTCGACAACTGTTAACCAGCTGTGATTTCCCAATGTGCTATTTCTAGAACAAAACTAAATGCAATGCAAAAAAACCCACAAAGCACATTTTTATTCAAGAACAGGTATCCTCAAGATAAGTAGATACGTTTTAAAAAGTAATCCAATTGCATTTGAAACCATACACTGTTAACCAGCTGTGATTCCCCAATATACAAGAATAGTACGAAAGTCACAGATGAGACTCTTCAGCAACTCAACCAGCATTTACTGTAGTTGATGGCTTGCTGTTCAAAGATCGCATTCTGCTGCTCTTTATAGATCCCAAATATATATCTTTATAAATCTATTTTTAGAATCAGATTTCACAACATGCAACACAACTGTAATTGAAATCATGCAAGTAGTGTTCATTAAAAATAAAACAATGTGTCTGCAGCCATATATTACTATCAATATGGGGACGAACTTTAACAAATAAACCCCAAAATTGTAGTTAAATCTTATTTCTGAGTTTTAATTCTTGGAGATTTAGAGAAACTCAAAACACATATAAATATAAAATACAGCAGATGCAACAGAACAGGAAAAAAAAAAACATTAAATTGACTTTGTGAAGGTATAACGAAATTGTGCATTAAAAGCTTCAGTGAGAAGAGAGGTCTTTAAAGAAATTAGTAGGAGTACATTGAAAACTCTGTATTTCAATGGGGTCTAAAGCAATTTAAGGAGGACAGGCTTTGCTTTTAGTAAGCACACGAGCCACACAATTCTGAAGATGCTGAAGATACAGTAGTACAGTAGTTATATAACACACAAAAGTAATTACTGAGAGATGACTTAGGGATATTTTCGCAACGTAAATGACTATTTTTAAAATCCTAATGACAACTTTGAAATCTGAGAGAGTCAAAAATATGGTTTACCATTACTATTACCACATTGTATGTGGATTTTGGTGGAGTACAAAACAGTAATTTAACATAGAATCAAAGTCAAAAGGAAGTCCTCTTAAAAATGTCTGCTTGTCTAAGAAGCATGACCTAAAGTCTTGAAATCCTATGTACTTTACACATAATAAGCAGGTAATCGCATTGTTCCAAATCTCCAAGTGTATGAAAAGTAATTTTTCATTTTTTTAAAAAAAGGAAGAGGGTCCTGGTTTATTCTGAAACCTTGAAAAATCACATTTCAAGTGAAGTGAAGAGTGTACTGTATAGTGTTACAGAAATACAAATAGAAAATGAAAAGTAAATTATTTACAGTACATTATACTGACAACTGCAAAATCAAATATCTAACACCTAGAATGCTTGAGATTAGGTTTAATTCCTTTTTAATGGTACATCTTAGAATCAGGTAGTTAAAAGTAAGCTTCCAATATGTCCCTAGAATTTACTATATTAGTCGACAGGCCAAATACTAAATAGGACAAAATAAAGAATGTTTGTGGATTGGCTAAATTGACTGTATGTTTAGCTGTAAACTTTGCTGGTATTCTTTGTTTTTTATTTTGCTGGTGATCATAGAAATTAGAATAAAAATACTGATATCCTCAAATCAAATCTGGAGTATTGTCAAATATAAAAATTGACATTTTTCCTATTGCATTAAAAATAGATAATTCAATATTGGGTTTCTGTGTGCAATTAAAATTAGGTCACCTGCTCATTATATTTCTCATTTGTGTTAATGGAACTCTAGTGGCACCTAAAGGATTCTAACAGTAATGTTTCAATGCCTTTTAAGAGTGCTATATTTTGATTTGCTTCTCTCATCCTTATCCGACAGGATCTTGAGAATCTATTTGTGAAGACACTCAATTTTAACTAAGATTAAATCATTAAAATGTTAGAGAGGAAAACGATAAAGAACTAAAATAAGCATACATGTACATTTTTATTATTGAAATGCAAGAAATCCATGTCAAATAAAAAATGTAACATTATTTTTTGTAATTTGCTTAATCAGAAATTAAACTTAATGTTAAATCCTTATCACATTTTAACACTTCACTAACAATAGTTTTATATCTGAAACAAATTCAGAAAGCTTAACTTTATTTATGTACAAATATATATGGGTATGAATTTGAATATAGCTAAAATAGAGGAATTCATAAAAATGGATATACTGTATCGAAAGTTTTTTTAAAGTGAAGAACACAGTTTGTGGACGTACAGTAACTACCAATGGAATGCAAAGAGGCTGTGAGAAAATCACAAACCACTGCAAGAATTTTGATAAAGCACAAAAGTTTTTAAACTCTTGCATGGAAGTTCCATTCTTGGTTTGTATTCAGTGTGACTAACGAAAAAATATTTCTACCTATCTCTTATAAGCTATTACATAACACTTTAGAAGAAAGACCTCTGATTGTTTTAACAGACCATGCAGCAGTCAAGAAACATCACATATACATACAAAATAAGTCAATTAATGTTGAAATTACATTTAAGCACCTTGGTTCCGTCAGCAAAAAAATATTTGTGTCGACCATACAAGGCCAGACGATGTAATGTCAGTAACATAGCAATGATTGGTCTTTCACTTTTCCCATTTAATTAGAAGAAACATTTTTAGCAGCTATACTGCATAAAAAGTGAAAGCTTTTGATGTCCAGCATCATTTTATTGTAAGAAGTTATCAGTCTATTTAATCTCACAGAAGTAATTCATGAGCCTGGCTCAGCTGATTTTAGAAAGAAGATTGGAGTGAATTCTTCATCACAGTCTTTATGTTACTAAAGACGTTGTTTTTTGGGGGGCTAAAGCAGAAGTCTTGATTTCAGTGACTTGGTCAAAGTTTTTGAAAAACATCACATACTGTAAATAAGCAGCTGTATATATTGGGACAAGTAAGTGTTAGGATTCAAGTTTTTTTTTAATCTTTCCTACTTAAAAAAAACATTTGTGTATCTTTGCATGAAACCTATTTCCCTTTTGCAGGTCATACCCATGTTTAAGGTCACTTATGTGTGTTAATGTCCATGGAAGAGGCCAGGCCTACTTAGAGGGGGTGGCTGGCATGTTCATTGACAGGGTGCGCCTGGCGTTGGTCACCTGACGCTGCTGGGCCAAGAAAGACTGTCCTGAAGGCACTCCACTTGCCACCCTCCCTGCCAAGCGGGACTCAATTGCCAGTTTCTGGAAATATAGACTCTGCAACAATATAACAGCCACAGAGACCTTAAATTTAACATCACACACATACAGTATGCAAACATACACACAGAAATTAACACGCCTATACACCTACATGGGGAGGAACAATCTGCTTTTCCCATTGCTGTTTTCCATCTATGACATATTGCATATACAAACCCACCAAATGAGACACTTTACAATGAATTACAAAAGCCTTAGTACCAGATATAGTAGTTTGCTCCACTGTGAGCTTGATCTATCCAACATAGACTCATTGAAATATGGCAGAGGTTTTGTTTTTATCCATGTATGTTATGCTTAACCATTTCCAAATCTGTTACAGATGAGGTGCATTTCAAATGTCAGGAATCTGTGTCACAGACAGTAACTAATCTTTTGGTATTCAATTCATATCTAAAAGAGATAATCGAGGGCAAAGATAACCTTGGGGGAAATATGTTCAAAAATCTGAATTAAACATGAATTTCTTTAATGTACAGTAGGCAAAATATTCAACAACTTGCTTTGAAATGCTTCAAAACGTCAACAATTTCTTGTCCTCTCATTGCTCTAAGGTCACTTGATTCTAGCCATCTGGCCATGAAAGAAATTAATGGGAAAAGGAAATGAGGTGTTTTTAGCAACAATGCTCCAAGGTGGGGTAATAGATCATAATGGGCTATTAGTGATCGGGCTCCCTTAATGTTTGCCAAGGCAAAAAAAAAATTCCAGACACATAAGTTGTAAAGCGTATTCAACATCAGAAATCTAAACATGTTCATGATTATAAAAACAGGATTTTCACTCTTCTACTGCACTGTGCTCTGAGATGTTAATGTCAGAGGATAATGAAGGGCTTAAGACTGAAGATGTGCCTTTTTGAAAGGTATTTACAGTATTAACCCATTATGGACAGTTAAGACTTGAAAGTCCCATTACTAAAAAAAGTTTATGAACTTTGACTCTATGCCTCTGGCATGGCAGGACTGCCAAGTCATGTAGTAAAACAACTATATGCACTCCTTGGTTAAAATGATAATTTGACAATTTAATAACACCAGAATATTCAACATGTGTATATTCAATGGGTGCAGAAATATCTTTTGGAACTTCAAACAAATGAAACAACAAATCATTCATTCATTTAATTTGCACAACAAATGAAAAAAAATTGTTTCAGATGATGCATTCCTTGGAACACTTCCTGTGCTTTTACAAAAAAAATTAAGGCAATAAATAAGGAGTTTGGAAAATAATCAGCCTAAAATATTAGCACTTCATTAGATTTGAAGCAAGGAAGAAACTGCTCATTCAGAGGCCATTAACACCTACCTTGTTGTGCCAAGCTGTTACAATCAGTTTCTCCTCATATTCCCGCAGTTTTGCTTGTTCGCATTCTCGCTGCAGTTTAAAAGAATAGTTACAGTATAAAAAATGCTGCCGGAATTCTATGGTTGTATGTGGCAGGCTGATGAAAATAAAAAAAAAAATGCTGAAATACGTTTTTAGAAAAACATGAAAAAGGTCATCCCACTATAGACATTGTGCCAAACATTGCAGTGGGCATTACATTCCAAGAAATAAGACATTTCTAAAGTGAGTGATCACAGTTTTCAATCCTAAAAAAACACAAAAGCAAAAAAAGATTGGGCTAAGTGAAGTCACCTCCAAAGCAAGGATACGCTTGTCCTTTTCTGCCAACTGATTCTTCAAGGACTGGATTTCCACTGTTGCTGGGTTGAGCTTAGGATCCAGAGCCCTGATCACCTGTTGGCATAAGCAATGAACCCCACTTAACAACCAACTGGAATACCAGCCTTTTTTAAATAGCATGCAATAATATGGCAAGGGGAATTATTTTATAAATTGGCAGCCAGTGTTCCCCTTGATGATAATTATTGTTAGTCATGGGTAAAGGGATTATTTAAAGCAGGGGTCTCAAACATGCATTCTGCAATTACTCTCTTGGACTAACAAAAAGTTACCAATAACATTTGGATGTTTTGGTCATTTGATACATTTTTGTTCTATAGTGTTACGTCCCCGTGCGTGTCCGTGTTTTTGCTTCTTCCGCTTCCTGTATTCACGTACCTCCCACCCATTTGTCCATCACTACACCATCATTGCAGTTGTGACATCATCATCAATCAACTCCCGACCAATCAGCAACTAGTTCTACAGTTTAAATACCGACGAAGTTCCGACCTCGAGAGCTTTCGGCTTTGATCAGCCTTTCGCTCGACTTCAGTTTTGCCGTGCTTGGCTCAGCTTCGGCTTCGTTTCGCTTCGGCTTAGTCTTTCTTCGTTTTCGTTTGTTTCGCTTCGTGTGTGTTTCCGTATAGCTTTGGCTTTGTTGGTTTGTGTTTGTCGCCTCCTTGTACTATCATCAGTTTGTATTATCCTTTATTTCGCCATTACCTTGTCCAAACATGTTATATCAACCTCTGTGCTCTATTGTACCCTATTCCTTGTATTTACTCTCGTTTCCCATCGCTCACTTGTGTATTTGTGTGAACTTTTGTTTAAAGGGTTAGTAAAGGTTGTCGGGTACATTGTGCACACTTAATTGGTCTTTGTATTAGAAACGCTAGTTTAGGACGGGTGAGTGCCTTTTCTCTTGGGTAAGTCAGTACTTTTGGGTAGTCAGTGAAGGTTAGCTAGGGCGTTAGAAGACGCAGAAGACCGAGTGTTTTGGGTTTTGTTTTTTAGTTAGGTCAGCTTCCCTTCACTTTATTAGCCAGCTCCATTTTGTTTGTTATTTTTGTTCATTTGGTACTGCTCAAGTTCCTTTTCCCTGTGTGTTTGTGTTCTGTATACATACCAGTCACTTATTCACTTTTAAACTAAGGAAAAGGATCCATTTCAGCCACTATTTAAGTACTGCTCCCTCCTAAGTGACACGTGACAGCCATTTTGATCCAGGAGCCCTAAAACATACTGTGGCAGATCAGGTGGAGACTGAGAAACATTTCAGCAATTGATTTAAGGGAGAAAATGAAGGTTGCCCAAATGTGGAAAATAGAATTGAACCCAAACACTGGTAATAACACCCCTGCAATGTACTATTAACAGTGCCTTAGGATCTTTAATGACCAAGCGGGACCTCAGTTAAACATCTCAGTGTAATTACAAGGAATCCAACCCTATTACTGACCAAGTACAGCTTGATTGATTAAAGTATTCAAGAGTCTAGGAATCATTTAAGACATACAGTATTTATTGCTGTATAATTAAATGTTGCCTAAGTTTTCCCCACATGTCCCCTGTTCTAGTCATCCACCCAAACTCACGTTGCGCGCCTTCTCAAGGTACATCTTGTAGCGGTCCTCCATCGCCCGCATGTCCTCATCCTTCTTCTGCAGAGCTGAGTGCAGCTCATCAATTTTTAAAGCTGGCAAGAAATTGACATTTCTGAGTTTTTCATGACCCAGAGAATTCCAGTTTGCCAGAAACAAATGAATGTGTTTTACTTTTGGAAAAAAATGAGAGAGATGTAACATTTATAATCTTTATAATATATCTGCATAGAAGCCAGAGGCTTAATGGGTCATGATTTAAACAGTGCCACTGGAAAAACTGTATACCACTAGCACAGCACAAAAAGAAACATACTGGCATCTCATTGTCTCCCATTGTGTAACACATGGTTTCCTTTGCCTTGTTTTTTAGAGATAATGATACTTACAGCTCTGTACAGTTTCTGGCTGGAGATCTTCAATCAGCTCTTTCTTCTTCATGATCTCATCCTTGGCTTCATTGAGCTGTACCCTATAAATTAAAACAAACACTTTAAAATATCTGAAAATTTTAAGTTCTTTTCCCGTCTATCTTTTTGTTCAACAAAACGGTGTTCAATTCAGTCAAACAGTTTAACTGTCATAAGACATTTTGCTGAAGAGACCTTTCCACCTGAAGCAAGTGTAAGATCTTAAGCAGAAGGTAAGGACAGCACAAGGTCAAATAATATTTCAAACCAAAATAATTTTGTCTAAAAAGTACTGTAGCAAACATAAATATATGCCTTTAAATATATATATTTTTAAAAGGCTATTATAAACAACCATATCTGTTCCCCTGACAAATTCAAAGCTGTGTTCTGAACATGGGTAGTTTGAGCTTTTGTTTTTTCTATTACGTGCTATCAATGTGTTAATTGCTTTTCAGCACAAATGATCTGGAAAATCAATCCCAAGATGTTTTTAGCTTCTAGCATCATTATAAATTATGTTTTTATCAAGGCTTCTAAACCGATCACAAAGGAAAACAAGACTGTGAAAACAAGCAAAGAACAAACTTAATTTAATATACATTCAGCAGAAAAATGCAGAAGAAATGTAATATTTACTTACATATGAGCATCTAGTTTCTTCTGCAGATGTGACTGAAAACAAAAGTGCAATAATTAAAATATAAATGTTTTTCCACACCATCATAAATGTAAGCTTTTAAAATACTTTAAACTTTAGAAACATACCAAATCAGTTTTAGGATTCCATCTTGTAATTTACAAACGTTAAACTACATTAATAGTGCACAAGCAAATACTGTACATCTTAATTAACATTGAGAGGGAATTTGCTAATAATAAAGTAACCCAAGAAAACTGTAAAAACCCATATTGCACATGTCCAGCATCTCTATAATTATTTTGCTCTCTAAATTCACCTACATCTTCAGTCTTGGATCCTTGTCCTTGCAAAGCTTTCTGAAGATCTTCAACTTGCAGCTGCAGCTCGCTGATCCTCTCTTGGTTCAGCCTGGAAATGGGAAACAGCACTGTAACCAGCTAACCCCACCACACTGCTGTCCTCTGTGTTCCCACAGTACTCTCCGCTCCTTCTTCACAAGACCTTCCCACCCCTGGATCTCTGACACCGCAGGGGGTGTCTGTTTGTTTAAGCGATTCCATTCCTCGTCCTGTCCGCTCAGTTGTGTGGTTCGTGTTCTTGTCACCTTCACCTATTGGAAGCTCACCTGTTTTCAGTTTCCAGCTCACTCCTGCAGCGATGGGCCTCCTCCAGCTGAATCTGCAGCTCTGCAATGCGCTCGTTCTCCGACCCCTCCTGCTGGAGACGCAGCATCTTGTTCTCATGTTGCAGGCGGATAAACTTCTCCCTAAGTTGGCATACAGTAAGGTCAGTGCACAGGACACACAGCAAAAGACACACAGAGCACGTGCAGAGATCATAACACAAGGCAAACAAATAACTGACAGTATACAGGCAAGGATCTGATGATTTAATTTACATCTTAATTTACAGTTCTAACGAACAGTGCTTTTTGTAAGATGTGGCCATTCAAAGTGCGCAGTACAGACACGTACCAGAGGTAATTGGCTACGGCGTCGCGCATCGTGACGCGCGATGACGCAAAATACCGCCGTGCGTGATTGGTTGACCGACAGGGGCACTCGTGGTCTGTTGGTCGGTCATAGAAAGATTTACAGTAAATGTATTTTAGATTGTAACGCCTAGGTGACTATTCATTGTTATTAAAATGACTTAAATTCGATCATGTTGTGATATTTAGAAATATAAATTTGTTTGGTGCGAGTGAGGTTTTATTTAATCTCTGACCCAGGGAAACGTTTTATTTTTTCAAAGAAATGTTTGTTAAAAAAAAAAGTCATGGCTCCAGCTGGATTCGAACACAGAGCATGTGACGTGGGAGTCAGGAACCTAACCCACAGCGCCACCGGCAAGGTCACATGTAGAGTGCTGAAAAAGCACTACAGAAACATTATCAACAGACAATGTACAGCGTGTACTATTCTTGTGTTGCGGTACATTAATATAATTATATCGTTATTAATTTCTTTAGATACGCAATTCCATATTATATTCCCTTTTAATCAAATTCTAAAAGTATGCTTGTTGACTCTGGTATCACGTTAGTTAAAGACTTCGATGCTTAAAATGTTTAAGGAGAAATTGAATACTGGTGTGTATGTTTTCTTTAAAGTACCGAGACCAGCCATATACTGTATGTTTATTTTCCAAAATATAGTTTATGGCCTTCACACGCGTTACAGTATGCTCCTATTCTTTTAGGAATGCTCAGGTACTAAGATTTCCCTTCAGTGGTAAAATTCCATATAAATATTCAATACTTAAACGGGCACAGTAAAGACATTAAATATAAATATACATACTGTATACAGTACAGTTTGCATACAGTAATATGTTTATGTTCCTAAATCAATCTGTTTTATGAGCATGTGAAAGGCATGGTGAATCGATTCTCAAAAATTACTGTACTTTGCATGATTGGAAACAAATGCGTGATTGCGAAATGCTGTGGTGTTACTTTTACGAAGAGGGTCAATGAAAAAAAGAATGTGGACCAGGGCAATACTTTGAGTTTACAGCTTGTCCAAGGTCATTCATTATTAATACTATTAGTAATATCTTCGTTTTAAGACTTTGATGGCGACAGTATAGGAGAATTTACAGTAACTCGCGGTAGACTGCGTAAAGCGCACCGCAAAATAATGCGGTATCGCCCGCTTGTTTTGAATGGTTGCATCTGTACATTAAGACAGACACCCATTTTTGTTTCTCATTAGGAAACAGAACTTACCAGAAAAAAACATTTGGCTTTTTTCTAAAACTAATAATTAGCCATCACTGACTTGACTATATACTCTTGGTAGTCAATGTACAGTACTTATGACAACATTTCTTTTAACAATAAAGTCTCACAAGAAAGATATAGACAAAAATATACCTGTATTCAATAGGCAGGATTTCAGCAGCTAAAGTGTCATGGCTAGGACTTCCTGCAGGAAATATACCTAGAAAGCATGTTAAAGTCAAAGTGAAAATGTTTGTAAACCTCTGAATTTAAGGCAGCATGTTTTCTAGTTATCTCTAACTATTACAATGTACAAGATATGACCAAATGCATTAAATGAGGTTTACATTTACATAATCCCAAACATAAAACATGCAATCTTTCCCTATTTTACAATAACTATTCCTAATTCACTGTAGAAATTCAAATATAAAAGCAAAGATTTCAGAAACCTAACACAAAGAGCACAGATCAGAGATTCCCTGCATAAATAGCATAAAGCAGTCTAAGGACATTTCAGAGCTCTAAAACTGCTATTCAGGAGGATACGTAACTTATTAGCTCTCCTACTTTCCATGAATTGCAACACGCACATTGGATATCAACACAATGTTGTTACAGAAGCACTGTAATTAGAAATTATTTTCAGAAATCATCCAGACCTCTGTAAGGTTATAGAATTTACAAAATCTGTAAGGGCACGGGATCCTTCCTATAAAAAAAAAGTCAAATGGTTATTATGTTTAGATGTACAGTACCTGCAATGCATATAGAAACGTGTACTGAATACAGGTGTATAGTATGCATATAATCTCACAAGCAAAGGCTGAAAATGTCAGTTCAGCACAAAACTCTTCATCTTTCATTGTGTGCATGGGAGAAAGGATTTTTTACCCTTTCTTTACAACTGGGGGGTTCAGTGTCATCAGGCTTTCATTCCAGCTGTGCTTGTAGTGACTTAATTAGAACAAATATTTGCATAATTAGGGCATGTAGACATGCTTCCCAGATCTCCAGCTCCTTTTAAAATCTGGATCTCTGTGAATGCTGCAGGCTTCCTAAATAAACTGACATTTTACCTGCTTGCAGAAGCTGGTCTTGCTGAGCCTGTGTACATTTTAGTTCCTCAGTGGTCTCCTTCAGGGAATCCCGCTCAATGATCAGCCTCTGGTAGTGAAACCATGTCATTGAACTATCATTAACAGAGCATCATTACAGTCCTGTACACACAACACGGCCATTCCTGTAGTTATTACTAAACACCAGTGTGACTTTATTATTTACCCTGATTTCTAAAACGGAATTGTGTAAATAAAGGTTACCAAAGATATTATGGAATCAACCTTTTTAAAATGTGTTCTGCAATAATCCTAAATAAACAGGATAAGTCCACTGTACGTTTTATGAATTTTATACTATACCTTATGAGAGCATATCTATTGTATAACACACTTGACACTTCCAAGTATGAATGCAAGAATACCTCTTTTTCTTTCAGTAGAGTTTCATACTTTTCTTCAATTTTTTTCATTTCAAATGCCAAGTTGTCGGCTCTTCTGGATTCATCAGAAAGTTTCCTGTGGAGTTCTTGCACCTTTCAGACAAAAGTCATGCATTAGTAAAAAGACCCTGGCTTCAGCTGTCCCGAGTATGTAGCTCTAAAAAACAAGCATGATAAGCAATATGGCACAAAAAACATCACATGGATTTGGTACTACAGCTTGGTCTTGCCAAATGCAGGCTAGGAAAATTGAATGATTGTGATTTGGGGTGGAACTCTTATTTTCATTAGAACATAAGAAACATCACAGAAAAGAGGGGGGCTTTTGACCTGTGTAACTTATTTGGTACTTGATAGTTGATATCAGAAGTCAACTCAAAGATCTCAGCCAGCTGTTTCTTGAAAAAAGACAGGATATAGGCTTTAACTACAAGCTGGGTAGTTTGTTACCAACTCCCACAACCCTATGGGAAAGAAGTGCCTCCTGTTCTCACTTTTAAATGTGTTTCCATAGAGTTTCCACTTCCCTCTTTGTGGCTCACTGTTCATTCTATATAAATGCTCAGTGTGTACTTTGTCAAAGTTTTTGAAGATTCTGAATAGTGGTATCAGGTACCCTTGTAGCCCTCTCTGCTCAAAAGTAAAACAATTCTGTTTCTTCAGTCTATCAGTACAGGATATTTTCTTAAGCCTCGCCATGCATCTGGTTGCTTTTCTCTGGATTGATTCCAGAGCAGTAACATCTTTTCTATCACAATGGACAAAACTGTACCTAATACACTAAAGGAGGCCTTATTAGTGCATTATACAATTTCAACATAATATCCCTTGATTTCAATTCTCTAGTTTTAACCATATATCTTTTATATGGTAAAATATATATCATTAAGTATTTTATTAATAATAATATCCATATATTTTTGACCTATACACAACCTATATGTGTCCTGCACAGGTGCGCCCTACATCTCTGTCACTGTACCTACCTGCCTCTTATATGTCTCCAGTTGAGCACGAGCAGCATTGGCCTTGCGCAGCTCCTCCTCCAGGCTGACAGTGTTCTGCATGTACGTCATGTTCTTCTCCTCAAGGCTCTTCACCTGTCGCCTCAGATCGCTCAGGCCCTCCAGCTTCTTCCTGTAGGTCTCCACCGAGGCTTCCAGCTTTACTGCTCGGTCAGAGCAGCTCCTGCAGACACCAGCACACACAGCCATCGTTATTCTCCATCCTTCTTCTGTCCCGTCACTTCACCATCTTTAAAATAAGATGTGTCTCCATGTTTCTTCTTTTATGCCCTCTTTTAAGTTATTGCACTTTCAGGTTCAGACTTGTGGTGTATGTGCTTGGCTGAGGAGCCGATCACCTGTGGGATTATGACTGAACACTTTAAATCAGAATTACTCTTAAAATGTTGTATCTAAAGGAGCAGAAGGTGTTGAAGGAATTTGACGGATGATACAGAAAATACTTTAAATTTTGCATTTAAAATAAGTAAATGCAAAACACCAGAAAGAATAAAAAAAAACATCACCAGGCATTGGTTTATGATACTTGAAATGGACCAAAGCAGCAAGAAGTCTTATCCCACATTGTTTTCCTGACTCTTTCCCTCTTGTTACAGAGGCCCCTGTCATACCGCAAGATGTCCAGCTCATCTTTGAGGGCTCGGGACTCCTCTGCCAGACTGGTAAGCTCATCGTTACGGTGCTGCACTTCGATTAGCTGTTTCTCCAGCTCCTCGCAGTGGATACGGTAATCATCCTTCGCTGCCTCCAGCCTGCATCACCAGCACATTGACAGCAGTCACACCCCCAGCAGAGCTTACAGTTCTCTACCTAGTACCTCTTTGGAATGTTCTGTATTTTTTGCCACAATTGCAATCAATATTATTAGACAGAATTCAGACTTTATGTGTTTCTGCATGTTTTCTTTGTTAGGAGTGCTCAAAAACTGCATTATTTCTATTATAACAACAAGATCCTTTTTCTGGGATCCTTTGAATGCATAAAGTAAGATACCCCTTGCAATAACATTAAATCCTGTAAGAACAAAAACAAATTGTCTGATTCCCATAGGGGAAAAAAGATCCAGTTCAGAATTTGATGAATTAAAATATTCTGCAAACTTAGTCATGTAATGCATAATAAATTGTATGTACAGATGCCACTTAAAATGCTTCTATTACTGATAGCTAGTCACTTGGAGGAAGATGGTAGTGTTGATAAAAAAAATAAATATTTTGTTCTATTTAGTGATGAAGACATAATTTTACATAGACATTGAAGAAGACATCTTTAATATACATAATGATTCATGGTCTTCCAATTTAGCTAAGTATTTTCTAGCTCTGTTGGGATACTTTGATCTAACCCAGTTTCTTCTTAGCCCAACAAATAACACAGAACACACCCTTGATTTCATTATTGCAAATGACTCTTTTGTTTCGCACATCTCTTCCCTTGAACTAGACCTCTTTGACCACTTAGCTATTCTTTTCAATCTGGAATTACCTGTTTCTAACACTTCCCCTCACGCTCTGTAAATTTCCGCAACTGGCGATCAGGATCACAAATTCTGTTCTGTCCTCCTTATCTTGTTTCTCTTCCTCTGATCCATGAGGATGAAATACATTTGCTAAATAGCACTCGCTTATCTAACCTCAAAACCTTAGCCCCTTTGAAAACTTGAACCAACTCTTTTTCTTACTCTGCCCCCTGGTACACCAACCATCTTTGTTCAGTCTCTAGGAACCTTGAACGTAGGTGTCGACTTTCTGGCCTAGTCATAGATTATCAGGCTTGGAAAGATTACATGTCTGAATATAAGGACACGTTAGAGTCTGCTAGATCCAACTACTTCTCTCACATCATTGAAAATAACTATAACAAACCTGGACACCTTTTCTCCACCATCAACAGACAGCTAAAGCTTAACTGCCCCACCACAATTACATGCCTCATCACAACTTTGCAACACATTTTTAGATTTCTTTAGCTCCAAATCAACAACATCCAACATCACATTCTCTCCACAATGCAAGTCACTTCCACACCTCCTCCCTGCTTGCCCATCTTTACTGGTTCCCTTTTCTCTAACTTCTCTCTTCTTCTCTGTAAACTGGATTTGCATATGAAATCCACCACCTGCCTATTACATCCCATTCTCACCACATTATTTCAATCTTTTTTCACTTCTCTCTGCCCCATTGCCCTCAATATAATAAATGAATCCTTGAGCACTGGTGTCGTACCAACAGTCCTCAAAACTGCTGTCATTACCACTGTGCCAAAAAAGCCAAACATGGATCTGTACGATTGAAAGAATTTTTGCCCCATCTCCAACTTACCCTTTCTTGCAACAATTCTAGAATGTGCAGCTACAATTCAATTAAATAACACCACATTGCAAATAACCTTTTTGAACCCCTCCAAAATGGCTTCACGGCACAGACCTGTCCTTGTCAAAGTCACTAACAATTTTCTAATAGCTTCCAATTCTGGTTCTCTTTCTATCCTCATTCTTCTTGATCTCAGTGCAGCTTTTGACACCGTTAAACATAATATTACTTTCTTGTCTTCAGACTGTGGAGTTATTGACACTGCTCTTAAATGGTTCAAGTCTTACCTCGTTCATTGTCTCTCTTGTTGGTGTTTTGTCTGAAATTGGACTCATTAAGTCTGGTCTTTCTCTGGGCTCAATACTGGATCCCCCTACTTGTCAGCATTTACATGCTTCCACTTGGTCAGCTTTAAAGATCACATTGCTTCAACTATCACTTCTATGCTGACGATACTCAAATCTATATCCATACCAAACCTGACACTGATGTGGGTGTCTCTATTTTCCCTATTTGCAGCTCTGACATAAAAACATGAATTACTCAAAATTTCCTTAATCTAAACTGTAACAATACTGAAGTCATGCTTATTGGCACCCTAATCAACTTTGTAAAGCCAATGTTATAACCCAATGTCTGGATGGTACTTTACTTGAGTTTCAGTCAAAATTGAAAAACGTGGGGGTGATGTTTAATTCAGGATTGACATTTGATCCACATGTCTAACATATTGCCAAAACATCATATTTCAAAACATCTTTTTAGAAATATCCTCAGACTACATCCTGTTATCACTACCTATTGCTGAAAAGCTGATCAACTCATTTGTCTTCTCCCGAATTGACTACTGTAATGCTCTACTCGCTGGGGTTTGTCCAGAAATTCAGCAGCCAGAATCCTAAACCAGACTAGTGCAAGTGATCACATTACTCCCATCCTGGAGTCCTTGCATTGGTTTCCTCTACACTCTACACACTATGGGTGACAGGGCCTTCTCCCGTTATGCCCCAAAGCTCCAGAACTCTATCCCTAAGGATATCAGAGAGTCACCTTCTCTAAACTCCTTCAAATCTATACTCAAAACCTTCTTCTTTAGAAGGTCCTTTACTTAACTGGTTCTGTTATATACCCGTTTGCTCCTAACGTGTTCAGTTCCCCATCCACTGTCTCCTCATTGTGTGTATCATGTGTATTTTTATTGTTGTTCTATAAAGCACTTTGAGAAGCCACCTTTAAAGTTTGTTATTATTAGTAGTAGTAGTAGTAGTAGTAGTAGTAGTATTAGTATTAATCATCATCCTATTGCAACAAAGTCAAGATGAGTAAGGTTCTTGAGGAATGAACTTGTCTGGTCTTGCTAAGACATTAAGGATTGGTGTGTGAGTTGACCTGAAGTTCTCCTCCTGCAGTTGCTCGAACTGTAGCTGCAGGTGGCAGTACTTCTTCCCTGATGGTGTGTTGGGGTCATCGAAGGAGTCCAGCTGATTGGCCCGGTCAGTCAGGACATCATTCTCGGCCAAGAGGCTGTTCCTCTCCTCTTGCAGCACTGCCACCTATGGAACAGGGGCTCTGAGATTAGAGTATTCCATGATATCCACATTTTCTGGAGTCTGGGAAGAGCTATCTTCTAAACCCAGCAACAGTTATTATTATACATTTACTTAGCAGACACCCTTACCAGGGCAATTTACAATACATATATTAAACTATTTTGATTACATTAACTTAAAAAATTATTAACTAAACATTCATACTGGAAACAGAGGTCTCTAAAAAAGCATCTATGTTCCCTTTAGTAACTTTCCACCAAGACTTATTTTTTTAATACCGTTAAAAAAATTAAATTGAAAAGTTCAAGTAAGTAGCTGCGTCAGCATGAATAGGCTCCACAGCCTAAATATTGTATTTCTTTTCTTCTCTTTTCAGCATGGAATAAACCTTTACTTGTTCCTTTAAATTGAAAAGGGTCATTTACATTTCTCCCTTTAAAATAGGACTTAAGACACTTTGTGAATTTTATGAAAAACATCTATACAAAAATGAATAATTACCAATGAAATATTTATATTAATTACTAAAACATCAGGTATGTTTTAAGAAGGAATTTATTTTAAATGTATCTCCTAACTGCTGCACAAACACCATCTCTGGATGTAGAGTGCAACATTATTTTCGAATGCTGCTATTCTCCTCGTGACAAATGAAGTACAACCATAAACAATTAAAACAAATATGTTTGTTATCCGGCACGCTGGTATCATTAGCATGATGTTAATATTCCAACACGACAGACACATTACTGGCTGTGCCCTTTAGTAGTGTTTCACAATGGGTAAAACCTGAAGAAAGAACATTCTGGTTGCAGTCTTCTGTAATTTGCATTTTACAATTAAAAATCAAATAAACTATGAATAGCTATTTTAGAATTAATTTGTTCCTACTGTGTATCCAAAGGAAGAGCCAAAAGATTGTAAGGGACTTCTACAGTATATACAGTGTAAAAGTATTCGTTAGAACATGCACAGAATGCATGAGAGTTATGCGTGGGTCAAGAATTGCAGAGAACTGAGGTAGAAAGAGCCCATGCAAGTTTTACAAAGCCCTGTCAGGTGAACAGCAGTGACCGACAAAGAATTTATGTTCAAAACTCTGCATGATTCTTAACCAGCTTAATCTGTCAGACAATACGGGTAATCCAAACAGGCACCATGAACAACTGCACAAAAGCCAGTTTGAAACTCCTGGCAAAAAGCACTTCTTGGGTATGGGAGGACAAGCTACAGAATACAGTCTTCAAATTACTTAGTGACCCCTTTCTGTTCTGTATTTCTGTTTCTGTTTTCTGTTCTGTAGCACACAAGTAAGGGCTGGAAGAAGGAACCCCAATTCCAAGAAAGACAAGACAATAAGAGGACTATAACCTGTGTTATCACACAGCGTTTGTCACTCCACTCCATTATTTCAACTTGCATCTGATAAGAGGTTTACATTACAGACAATATTTTGCATACACTAAAAGTACAGCTGCACTCTGCCACCATGCAGAAAAGTACAAAAGTACAGTTCATAAGGCAAAATGAAAGAGACAGAGTTGAACAGCCAGTCTTAGTAGTAAGAAAGAAATATTGAAAAGCAGTTCTACTTACAGCTTTTGTGATTCAATTTAAACCAGCTCAGGCATAAAAAAATGTAAATGGAGAGCACTGGAAGCTTAAGAGAAAGAAAGCCTAATGTCTTGAAACTCACAGGAACATAAGCCTTACAGTACGAGTTACTCTTGTAGTTTTATTTAACAGATCCTCAAACAAGGTTAGAATTGTTAGTGGCAGGGTAATTTGAGATTAATAGTTTGTTATACTTAATTTCCATGCTGACATTTATGTTTGGGATGAAAACTTACCCTCTCTTTAATCCTGGAACTGTGAATCATTTTTTTGATTTTACAAGTGAATCTGTCAAAAATTAGTCCCAGCAAAATATCTTTTAATCAGCAGAAAAAACAAATAAAATGTAAATACACTGGATACAAAAAGCTAAGCTTATTTAGCAGCTAAATATCCTATTTCACAAACCATATTTAGGGACATCACTTATTGTAATCAAGGCTTATATGGCGATTTACTTAGTTATACAAAATAGTCTGAATCTTTTACCACTTTCCTGGATTTACACATGCTTATCACACAAAAAAATGTAATGCATTATTTATCATTACTCAAGTCGCTCAACCTCTGACTTTGAAATCTTTTTACACCAGAGCAAATTTAGATCCTGAAATTTACTGGAAATCTTTTAACGGACACATAAATGTAGAAAACAGAAACTAAAATTATTGTTAATTCATGAAACTAACATTAAACATGGTGTTTGGAAATGTATAAAAAGAAGTGAAAGTAAGGAATAAAATCATTTTTAAAATAACCATGTTAGTACTTAATCAGCAAAATTCGATAACATACCTGAATGTCAAGCTCCTGACAACGCTGAGCGAGCTCCTCCTTCTCGGCCATAAGCTCTGCTAGCTCCTCCATTGCCTTCTTGAGCTGAAACCCATATCATTACCACCCACATTACACACTACACACTACACACTACAGAGGAGTCCACTGTGTTATCTTTAGGAATAAGTTTTCTCAAGTGGACTGGGCAGATCTGAGATGAACATTCACCAGTCTTTACTATACCACTATTAGTTTGTACTGTTTAATTGCATCTTTACACATTTATGCCCAAGATATTGCTTAGGCACAAGTCTAGAATCATCTTGCATCAACGATGACATTTAAAGAATTGATTACAGCAAGCCTGATTATTAAAATGGGTAAGTCCCATGTGACAGAAATAATGCCCATATGATGTGAAGCACAATACTCCTGGAATCAAGCTGGTCAATCTGTTGCACCTTTGGTGCATACAGTAGCTAAGTAGCAGACATGATTAACACAAAGAGGTCTGTCCCTGCACAAATAAGAAAAATATCAGCCAAGAGCTTACTTTTAGAATGATTAATAAATCAGAAAAAATACTTAAAAATTGTACACTTGAAATAAGTTTCTACTTATTTTTCCACTGTACTGCTAAATTAGTCTTCTCTCTTTAAGGGAATAAATTGCTCTTTAAATGAAAAGAAAAGAAAATGTTCTTGGATTACCAAAAAATGCAAAACAATATGTTTTAGATCTTATTTCATTTTAAAAACATCCTTTGCTGTCACCTGTTGCTCAACGTCCCCAAGTGGTTCAGTTCCAAAACTTGACACAGTTTCTTTGCTCATCAGCTGCAACATAAAACATTACAAATGATCACTTTAACACATGTGGTCCACTAATTTTTTCAAATTAAGCAAAGGTGGTAAGAATCAACATTCTCTACTGAACAAATAAAATCACCTCCTGGATAGCTGTCATCACAACGTGCTGCACCAATTCCTCCAAGGTCATAATAATCTGAATGTATTCTGAAATTGTGAGAAAAAAAATATGCTTAACACATTACACATTTTAACTATTTTATGTGCACGTATACATTGCTATGATAAAGTCTTAGACACAATTAGGAGAAACAATACTACAATATGCACATTTTACTCCTCTAGTACTTTCTATTACTATAAGAAGTGACACAGCCAGTCTCCCTGCTCTACACTCAGCTTTTAAGATTCCTATATAAACCACTTGTGAACAGAACTAGGTAGAACAGAAACATAGCTGAACATACAAAGACCTTTTTGGGATATTACTTGGATTACTTTTAAGTTAGGTTTTAAAACCGTGACCAAGCTAAAATTAAAATCCATTTAATTTTAGCAAAAGAACAAACTTGATAACTCTGAGACACCTGGTTCAAGCCCTAGCCCAGCCATACCCAATTCTGGTCCTGGAGAGCTGGTGTGTCTGCATATTTCTCAGGTTTCTTTTAAAGCACTGGTACCTGAAGAGCTGGAAGAAGCTCCTAAACTTGTTCAATTAAACCGACAATAAGCAGATGCAAGAGACAAGTAGGTCTGAAATCCTATAGACAATGGTCCTCCAGGAATAGTGGACTAGTAAAACTATTGAGGATCCCTTGTCTAGTCACATCTTGCTCCCATCATAGGTCTTTTATCTGGGTCCATACCTCTTTCCTCCCATTCCATCTCAGATTTCCTTCCAGAATTCCTGTTTCCCATTGCCATTCTCAAACTTCCAGAGCCTAATCATTCTCCTCCTTTGCTCCACGGTAATGGAACAAACGACTCATAGAACTCAGAACTACTCAGAGCTATTTCCATGATGGCCCTAAACTTGCCCATTTTGAGACCACCTGTGGTCACTCGGCTCTCAGTATAGTCTTAAAGCACTCTTACACCATTATGCACTAATGTTCTTAACTCTCAGACTGGCAATGTGATTTGTTTGTTGTTCATACTCAATGTTAACATGATATACAGATCCTCAGGCTGTTGACATTACTGCTTGGTATCCACACCATCTGTATCCTGTTTTCTTACTATTTCATTTTGCCTAGTGTTGCACTTCCTCCTTGTGCTGGCCTTATTATTTTATCATCTTAATGCATACACAGTACATGATTGATTCTGGTATTTACCTACCAGAAATGTCACATGCCTAGTAACTTGCTCTTGATAAGGAAATCTGCTAATCAACTATTAATTAAAAGGGTACAACACTACACAAAATCTAAGACTTTTCATAGCAGTGTATGAATTACATTTTCTATCAGTATTAAAAAAGGCATTCTATGTCACTTGTAAAACGTAAGTGTAGATTTTTAATTGGACTAGTAAAGCACAGACAGGCACAGAGCAAAAGGATGACAGAGAAATATTGGTAATTTAGATAATGACGGATATTTTTCTGGCCTGTATTTTCAATTATACAGATGCAGCCATTCAAAACGCGTGGGGTATTTCGCGGTACAAAATGCATGAAAATGCAGTATCACGCGGTATATCGCGTCATTTGACGTCACGACGGAAAGTATCCAGAATCACCTTGTAAAACAGCCAGGAAGAGCCAATAAAGCTTAACCTCTCATGTAGAGCATTTGAGCTTTTAAATTTAAACTGTGTATTACAGCATGTTAATCATCAGTCATTAAAAAGTTGGTATATTTTATGAAAGCAAGATTGCTCAGTTGGACAAAAGTACACAACCTACTGTACCTTTATCAGAAAAATTTTAATTATGCAGAAATATTTTATGCATCAAAGCCTTTACCGAAGATATAACTAATAGTATTAATAATGAATGACTTTGGACAAGCTGTAAACTCAAAGTATTACGCTGGTCCACATTCGTTCTTACCTTCATTTTAAACGAAAATACTTTTAGTTTTTTCTTTGACAAACACCACAGCATTTCGTTGATCTAACTAACAAGGAAAGGACATAAGCTAGCCAATACGATAAAGGAATGACTTTTTTTGCTAATTTCTTTAGCACATTTGTACAAGCACTTGGAATCTGTCCAAGCCCTACTTTGTCAGGCATTTTCTTTTACTGTAACAGACATAAAAACTCCCTTGCTTTTAACAGAGCGTTTCATAATTTCTAACTATGAAAATTATTTAAACTGCGACACTTATCATTCAACCAGAGCTCAAAATATCACAAGGATCCTCAAGAGCACAGCAAAGACTGTATTAAAAGAATTGCGTATCTAAAGAAATTAATAAGATATAACTAGTGTACTGCGACAGGTCTGTGTAGGGCTGTTTCACCTCTCTCTTCATGTGACTCTCTTCAAAAGCCATTTAGCAAAGAGGGGATGAGAAGAGTGACAAACTAGTATACTTTAGATCTTTTTTTTCTGAACCAGGGAAAATCTGATCATGTTTCAATATAACAATAATAAAAAACTTTATTTTACATATCACCTTTAAAAGTGACATCTCAAAGCAATACAGTAGATGTAAAAACAGTTAAAAGGACCACAGATTACAAAGTAAATACCCAGACAAACGCAAACGCGTTTTTAATAAAATGCTTTTATTACCCTGGCGTAACAATTGTTTCCTTTTTCTGATCACCTGCTGCGATCCACTCCTGCCCTCACACCTAAAGAAGACTATTTTACATTTCTTTGTGCGGTCCATTGTGCAATTAACCCATCATGGGATGTGTAAGCAGGAACACATCATTATATCTTACATATGAAAAATACATAATATAGCTCCCAAACAAACGCAAACGTGCTTTTAATAAAATGCTTTTATTCACTCATAATCTGACAATTTCAGGAAGACTAAGGAAGGACTAAGAAAATTGTCATCTGTTGTTGAAGCTCTGTGAGCTCTGTGACTTTGAGACCACTTGTTATCCCTAGTTGTTTGAATCGCCACAATTCAAATAGAGAAAAAAGAGCTGACTGACAAGATTTAAGATGTGGCTGTCAATGTTGGATTAAAAAAAACACGTTGCCCGACATTAGTTGCATTGCTTGAAAAATAATTTTATTTTGAGAGACTGGATAAGTAATTCAAGTGTTTTTTTAACTTCCTGAAAAACAAGTAATAATTTAACAGTATGTGCAAAAGTTTTATGATATGTCGCTGTTGTGAATGTCTGTGGAGTGTATCTTATTTGCCTGCCCTGGCTGTGCTCTCTTGCTTGCCCTCCCCCCCTCTCTCTCTAAATTCAATTCAATTCAAGGTGCTTTATTAGCATGACAGATGGGTACAATCAGTGTTGGGTATTTACTTTGTAAACTGTGGTCCTTTTAACTGTTTTTACATCTACTGTATTGCTTTGAGATGCCACTTTTAAAGGTGATATATAAAATCAAGGCTTTAACTTGCTTTAACTCTGCAAGTCTGAGTTCTTGTGTCCGTCCTATCCGAACCCGAAAGTATTACAATATGTATCTTTATAGCAGGTGGTGTACAGCTTTTTAGTATAGATTACACTTTTCTAAAATGTATTTAAAAAATAAAAACGATTACAATCTAATCTTTCCACGTTTGATCCCAAGATCCCAAGAAAAATAAATCTAAACGGGGAGAAAGCTGTGCTGAAAGTTTATTAAGATACTTAGAAGACAAAGATATCAATTTATGTTGCATTTGTCTGATTGTGAATCAAAAAACACATATATTGAAACACGCGTTTGCGATTTAAATCAATATAAATGTTTATATTGTAACGCATAGGTGACTATTCATTGTTATTAAAATGACTTAAATTCGATCATGTTGTGATATTTAGAAATATAAATTTGTTTGGTGCGAGTGAAGTTTTATTTTAATCTCTGACCCAGGGAATAGTTTTATTTTTTCAAAGAAATGTTTGTTAAAAAAAAAGTCACGGCTCCGGCTGGATTTGAACACCCAACATGTGATGTGTGAGTCGGGAACCTAACCCACAGCGCCACTGGCAAAGTCACACGAGGAGTGTTGAAAAAGCCCTACAGAAACATTATCAACAGACAATGTACAGTGTGTACTATTCTTGTGTTGCGGTACATGAATATAATTATATAGTTATTAATTTCTTTAGATACGCGATTCCATATTATATTCCCTTTTAATCCAATTCTAAAAGTATGCTTGTTGACTCTAGTACCGAGACCATCCATATGCTGTATGTTTATGTTCCAAAATTAATATCGTTTATGGCCTTCACATGCGTTACGGTGTGTTCCTATTCTTTTTATGCTCAGCTACTAAGATTTCCCTTCAGTGGTAAAATTCCATATAAATATTCAATACTAAAACGGGCACAGTAAAGACATTTAAATCTTTCTACGACTGACCAACGCACCATGAGTGCCCCTGTCGGTCAACCAATCATGTACCGCAGTATTCTGCGTCACGATGCGTGAGGCCGTAGCCAATTACCCATGGTACGTGTCTGTGCCGCATACTTTGAATGGTTGCATCTGTATATTTAAACTTAATACTGTTAAGCATACTGTAGGAAAGATGAGACATAGGTCTACTGTTTCTCTGATGAGAAGTTGAATATTTCCTGCTGGTGGTCTAGTCACCTTGTTTCCTCTCACACTTCACAGCACAGCCCAGGATGAGCTGCAGGAGGCGGCCCAGTTCCACAGGGTCCGAGTGCTCAGCCACCAGATTCAGATCCGGCAGGGTAAAATCCGAAATCTGCTGCCCCAGCACCTGACACAAATTAAACAACAATAAACTATACTAGTTTCACAGGAACCATAACTCCCGAATAAACTATACAACAGCCCAGTCAGTCAACTGGCAGAAGAACCATACTCTTGCAGAATGAGCGAGAGATAGCAGTATCCCTCACTACAGGTTTATGAACATAGTTTAAAGAAGAGGCTAGAGCAGCAATTACCTCATTGTAGTAATCGACTATCATCTGAAGGATCTTCTTAAGGTTGCTCACCTGAGTTAAAAACAGAAAAGCACAACAGTCATGTTTTCTGAATTAAATTTGCTTCTGAATTGCTTCCTGGACTGCAGTTTACTGTGCTGTCTTAAAAAAAAAAACTGTTCAAACCCCTTACAGGAGCAGTTCATAATATCTTTCATTTTGTGCCATGGTACTGTGCGGACTATTTAAAGGAATTTTCTGAACTGTTGTTCAACTACAGCCAAAAACTAACAACATTTTGCTATGAACTTCACCACAAGTGGCAAATGCATTGTACAGTGGTAAAAAGTCTACTAAAAAATGTTGGACAATGGTTCTGAGCCCATGACCCTGAATGTACAATACCATTTTGTACCTTCAGTCTCCAGTTATCACCCACATCTTCCTTAATACGACTTAACCAGCCCTCACTGAACCATGCAGGGTCTCTGAAATTTAAAACCAGAACCAATTTCAATACTTAAAAAAGGAGAACCAACTGTATCTTCTTAATATACAATTGCAAGAAAAAGGTAACATTATCAACTATAACTATTACATATCACAAAAACAAATTTGTCCAAAATAAGTGCAGATTTTTCAAACTTCAAATTAAAATTATTCACACCCCAGCAATCTTTAGTTTGTTGATCCTCTTTTTAGCATTGATAACATAAAGAAGGTGCTTCCTGTAGCTTTATAATAAGTCAAGCTATCCTCAGAGGGAATTTTCCATGCAGACAGTTCAGGTTACAGAACTTGCACTTGTAAACTGCCTTCTTTAGTTCATACCACAACCCTTCTGCTTATTTCTATTTAACTGAGGTCTGGAGGTGAGGGCCAATTGTGATTACTGATTTTACACCCCCTCTACCATTTGGCAGTATACAGTACATCATGGTCTCTCTTTCCCACTAGAAAGATAATCTGCAACTAAACCTGAGGTAAGAGGTAAGAGGGAAAGACATTTCTGGATGAAATATCCTAATATATTAAAGAAACCAACTATCCTTGAATTCTAGCAAGGGGACCAGAGAATACAAATCAGTATGGAAGAAAAACAGACTGATCTCCATACAAAGAGAACATTTTTTCCCAACACGAGCTTTACCTTGTTCTGTAAATCATACAGCTGTCCATTCAAATCAATTTTGTTTCCTCCAACCACATCTTTTCAGGTTCCATTTGACTTTTAGTTGATACAGTACGTGACATATTTGTATTTTTATGCTGCCAAAGAGGTCTACTGCAGACATCTGATTCGTGACACTGACCTCAAATGTTAGTCTTGGAGATATTATATACTGATAATGCCCTAGTTCTTTTCTAAAGCCTGGGAGTGACATACTGTAGCCTCCCAGATCGAATCTGACTGTATATTATATTAAAACTTTCATATGTCTTCCTGTTAGTGTAGTAGCAACCTTTCCTGTAAATACCTGGATGATAAACATATTGTTTCTTTTTTTGAGTGTTTTGTTTCTGTCCTCTGCTTCCTTTGATACCCAATGGAAATCAAACTTGTATAAACTTTTTAAAGCTGTTTGACCACTAAAAATATAAGAGGACTAATTTCTTAGCATTGATTTTCCAAATATTTGCAAGCTACTGTATGAAAAAAAAGAACATCAGGTATTTAGAAAAATGTACAATTACTTTGTAGACTTTTCATGATGTGCAAATACTACTAGTATTAAAATTGTACAATCCATTTACAGTAGACAATAAATACCAAATGTATAACTACTCAAAAATGTAAAAAGGTGCATGCTTTTTTTCAACTAATATGAAAATGGTATCTAATGATTGCAAACTAGGCCCTTTAATTGTCGACTCATTAATCTATCAAAACAAGAACAAATTGACCAAGAAAGCTGATGAGCTGAGGCTGTGAACTAAACTCTACATCTTCCCTAGTACAAATGCTCTACCCAACAATTTCACACTGGAATAAGATTCAAGAAGGAAGTACCTTAACTTCACAGAAAACAATGCAGTAAAATTATATAGCATCTACCTTGATTTAGGAACAGTACAAAACTTACATCTGATGAAGAGCTTGAGACATTGTGACCCCACTGGTGAGGTCCTGCACAGCCTTACATGGGGAGGGAGTGTTAAAGGTCTGCAACTGAGAAAAAAATATGAGGAAAAAACTCAATTGAAAAAGGTGAAATATTATTTTTACAGTAGTTCACTCATAGTGGAATTACAAGTTTATAAAAAAGTATTGTGAAGTTAAATCTATATACAGTATACAGTATATGCAAAACAAATGGGAAATTTGAAATTAAGAAACTTAGAGATTAAGCACAAATTATTATTTTCATAAAATCCTCTTGTCCTCTTGTCCTACACAGATAACAGAAGGCAATTTCATCACACTTCCCCTCATAGAACACGTAAAACTACAGTAAACCAGCAATACAAGAAACTTTTAAAACATTGTAAAGATACTGTAATATTTTTCTCTAGAAACAGCTGTCTCATCCACAGGAATTAATGTAAAAAGCATAAAGTATATGCAAAGCCATCTACAAGATGATTTTATTTAAAATTTCAAAAAATATATTGCTTGCCGAGATAGGATCTGGATCTGTGATCCTGAATTGGATTAATCAGTATAAAAAGGATGTATGGGATGAAGAATCTTTTGTTTTCTCATGTAGCTTAGGACATAACCGTAGCCTGTATCTTCAAAGCTTGTGTCCCAGATCCAAAGACATCAACTGTAATTCAAGATGGCGTCACACAAAGTGAATACACAATGCACTCACTGTGAAAAATAATCAGAGTGCGAATTCTGTTGTGACTGTGCCAAGAAGTGTTTGTAGTGAGTTTCAAGTTCAGTGTGAACTGACAGTTTTCTGCAAGACCTTTTTGACATCAGAGTTCTTTCTACAAAGCTCTCTCAATAATGGAAGATGGATTTAGCCACCAATATCGCCTGGTCTATGCCATGCAACTTTGAATCCATGACCGAAAGATCAAGAATTACAGACCACACATTATGGAGAACACATAGGGCAGTAAGTGAATAAGTTTATTTAATTTCATCTGACATGCATCAGAATGCATTGTTGCATTTGTTTACTTGTGGAACGTGATTGATGGACGGTTCGGATTTTCAGTGTCAAAGCATAATTTCCATACTAATTGGCTGTATCCTTCTGTACCCATGTACAGTACCCATGAGATATTATAATGTACATTCTTTGCAAATAGCGTCTAAAGGTCTACTCCATTATTGTAACTCCTGCATTACAATACATTGTTAAAAGGATTTATGAGGAATGTATTAAATGAAAGCCCTTAATTGAATAAAGAACCTAGGCTCCTTAAAATAACCTTTTCTATTTCATTTAGAGATCAATTTATCATTGAATGAAGCTTTAATATTACAGTGTAATTTAGGAGATGACTGCATTAGACATGCTTACAATATAAGGAACTGTACTGTCTGTCACCAAACGTTTGCTATACGGTATACACATTTTTATTTTGATTACACATATGCATAATCAAGATGCAGTATATCTGAGAAGAATTTAATAAATTAAAAGTGCTACAGTGTAAACCTATCACCATGCCTGAATAATACAAAAACATTTTTTGTACAAAAGACAAAAGGGGATTTAAAAAATATGTAAAGGAACAAGTAAAGGTTTATTCCATGTTGAAAATAGAAGAAAAGAAACACAACGTTTCGGCGGTGGAGCTTTCTTCGGGTCAAACCCCGCAATAGGTGTTTACTGAGGACAGAGTGGCAAAAAATATTACTACAAAATATACATTTTTATACTATATATTTTATACTATAGAATATAACTACATATTTAAAGCCTCTTTGCGTAATCAAAAAATAAAAAACATTAGAAAGAGACGGACTGACAGCACACATTAATAAAATTTTACTTTAACCCTTGTAAAACCTGTTTTAGTCACTAACCCCAAAAGCCATTTAATATACACAGGTGTAGCTAAAAATTGAAATGTAACTTCTGCAGGTTTCAACATAGCTGTGAAACAAACGTATGACACATTATAGATCTGATCAGAACATTCTCTTTGAACATGTATCAAACAAGAATAAATAGATCCATTTACAAAAAATGACATATCTTAAAAACAAACAAGGTTTCCATGTACAGAGTGGATTCAGAGTTTTTGTTAAGGTTTAAGCAACACAGCTGAACTACTTGTACAATACTATAAAGTACTTCAGCATTGTTCTAATACTAGTGATGCATGAGCGTAATAGACAGTAAAAGCCTTATAAAATACATTAAAAATCAAGGCTTATTAACGAAGGTAGCTTTAGAAGACTAGAAATAAGAGTGGCAAATGAGACACATATACAGTACATTCATGGATGGACAGACAAGTCCAAGGTAGAGGCCCATGTTGTATTCAAAAATAAAAACACGAGATTCAGTATTCACTGTGCACGTGTACAAACATCGCAACTGCGGACTGAACCGGAGACGAGATAAAATCGGTGGAAGAAATGAAATCAAGACAGTGGCCATAATAATGAATCTGCGCTATATAAGAGTCATCTGGCACCCTCACCAGGATTGCAACAATAAAAAAGAGTGATGGGTGCATTACTGCTGCTACACAATTGATAAAATAAAGAAAAGATCCACAGTTATCGAAGGAAATACGATTTTCGCTCTTGTAGAACTGATGAGATATAGGTAGTTGAGGACAGCAAGAAATAAAAAAATATATTTAGCTATTTTGGTGTCGCCTTAATCAGCTCTAGTATGGAGAACGCTTATTTGTTCAGCTCTTTCCTAAGGGGTTCAGTCTACTGTTTCATCCTGCTACCTGAGCCAGGTGAATACTACCCACACACCACACATGGCACGGTCATAGGATGTCACTCTGTCACAGTAACCACAAAATCACCGAGTCAAGTCCCTTACAGCATTTATATGCATGCAGAATTAACTTACCCATTTTATAAGGCTTTCGCACAGTACTGTTTTATTTACTTCCATTTCTTCCTGTCGTTATACGACCAAAATTTTCCGTTCACCTGCCAATAGTCCCTTTCCCCTTTACACTGCCTTTGACCTCACCTGAGCGTATTTTTCCTCAAAGAAAACAACGTAAATTCTCCTCGCTCTCTGGGTACAGGGATCCTGGACTTTCCTACATTGCTTACGGGAATGCACACTGAGCGCAATATGCGTAGTCCCCTGCGGAGAAGGATAGGGAATGACGGGGTAAAGAACCAATTACAGGGGAAAGAAAAGACCCAATGGTGGCCTGAGTTTCAAGTGCTGAACACCACTCAGTATTTAGTTTCATGGATTGACAGCGCTGTGTTGTTTTGAAGGCCAACCGCGATTCTGTGTAGCCGGGACTGACTCTGTCATTCACGTATAATATACAGTAGGTCCTGCAATAACACAGGTGGCCTCTGGAGTCACGCAATCCGAAGAATTCTCGTTCTCTTCGTCTTCGTGAACTCACTTTAGCTGATTCTATGACTTGTGCGCTGGGCACAGAAATCCCCTATTAGTCACGTGTTGCACTGCAGTTATTAAGGTCTAATGCTTAAATCTAGGAGTGCTCTTTGAAATGATGCTACGAAATGTAATGTAATTCGTACTGAACAATATTACGAAATAACTCTGAAAGTGTTGAAAAAAGCACAGGCAATTTATGATGCATTTTAGTATACTGTATAATTTATACAGAGGTGAGTGATGAAATTCTCAAATTAAAGTAAAAGTTCATAGAATTAAAACATGCCTGGGGCTTTACTGAATGATTGACCAGACATGAAAATGTAACAACACCTTACTGTCATAGCTTAATCAAATATCTGAGCAGCTGATTGGGAGGTACTTCATCAACCTCTGAAAATCCAGTTTGATAGATTACTAGAACAATAGTTTTAGCCATTTTGTGTTTTTGTTTCTTGTTCTCATTTACTATCATGCTCATGTTTGTGATCTGTTGTACACCACGCTCTTTAGGCTCAGGTCTAACGTGTCTTTTTGGTTTTTAAAGTCTGTGTCCTGTGCAGTGAAAGGAGTCTACAGTATTATCTCACAACCTGCCTTCTTGTGGAGATGAATAAGTATGCCTTACATTACCATTTATATGCCTTCCTATTAAGCATTATACAACAAGACAGGAAAATGCTATACTGTACATTGAATCTCAAGTAATGAAGTAACTCTTTATTGCAGACATGGTTTGCCATTCTGCATCATTAAGACGCTAAATCAGAAACAGACCAGGCTAGAATTAGGGAGCTTGACATAAACAGAATTTAGAATTTCTATTAATTACTTGTGTTGCTATATACTGCTTTTATCTCTCCCCATAATATCAAAATGCAGTGCTCAGGTTAAAAAGAGCTAAGAGGCTTAATCCTGGTAAGAGCATGTAGCACATGCATGGCAGAGTACAGGAGTCAGCACAAAGCTGTCTTTTTCATCCACTTAAAAACAGTTTGTGACCACTGATGCATGCCTGACTTTTAAGCAACTCCAAGCTAATGCGTAGCACAAAGTGACTGCTCAGACTCGGCAAAGTAAACAAGGCTTAAGTGCCAAGGCCCTAGAAACCCAGGTGTCTCTAACAGATTTGTCTCATGTTACATTACAGTATATATACAGTTTAAAATGGAACATTGCATGGTATAACTTTGATTATGTTGTAAAATCTAATTTCATGAATAAATATAGTTTATGTAAATCTTGCTGTCTATGGCTCATAGTTTCCTTGTATGTTTGCCATATTATCATGTAGTTGACAACCTTTGTTTTAGGAACAAGTAATAGGTTTATTCCATGCTGAAGTAGTTCAGGTGGGTAGCTTTGTTTTAATCTGTTTTAATCTGATGATTAAAGTAATAATTGTCCAGTTCCTCCAACAATGTGTGCAGTGCAGCAGGAAAATATTTAAGACTGACAAATCCCTTCAAACCTCAAAGAATAAAAGTCACAATCCAATTCAGTCTTACATACTGTACTGTATAAAGAAATTAACCTGAGGTTTTTGACCAACTGTGCCTACATTAGACAGAAAAAAGAAAGCAGTATTCAAACAATTCAAATTAAAAAGCAATACAATTACAATCAGGTTACATAATGCAAATTGAAAACTACAATCATTTTTCTAAGCTTTCGTCTTAGTTTATTCAATTTTTTACATCATGTTTCCTTGTCATCCTGTTAAAATTATTTAACTTATGAAAAGAATGAAAGTATGTCCTTGGAAGATGCAGAAACGGATGGTAAATGTTCATGACTTAGTATATAGCGATTTACACATACTGTACTGTCGGCATATTCAAAAGAAAGACAGACACTCAGTCACTAGGTAATATAATGACTATGTGTACGTTCTTCCATATTACTGTATGTACTTTACAAAGCCATCAGTCATATTTCAACCTATGAGAAAATTAGTTAGCTGTTAGGGGAGTGATGCAGCTTTTTTTGATAACATTGCAAGCTCAAAAGTTTCTGCTGAGTAATCAGAATTACTGTTTTATAAGCCAAAAAAAAACCTAAATAGGCCTTAGGTGATTGCCAATCACTGCTATGGCAGTCTCAATCACAGTTGGCTAATGAGACATCTCATTATGGTTAATATCTAAACCATACAGGTCACCCAGCAATTCATATAGGAGCCTCAGTGCTTGATAAGTGACTTGGCTGCAATAATTTAAGATTACAAAATGACAAAAACCTTTTGTCTATCATTTTTTTCAGTTTGCCAAATCTGCATAGAGATAGTATATACCAGTATATATTGTGCATAAAAAACAAGTATGCCACACAGAATAGCCAGAATAGCCATCCAATAATATTTAGAAATGTAAAACAAAATTAAATATAGATCTTACTAATAAGTAGTTTGAATAATAAGGCTAGTCACCTTAAATAGCAACATTCGTTTTAACAACATACATTTTTTATCATTATTTCCCAATTTCAGTGTTGAAGGGGGTGGCGGACCTTTATTGTTTCAGGAAAGACAGCAAATTTGATAACCCATATCTTCAATTAACTGTTTATACATAACCTTGATAGTCTGGCCTTGGTTTCTTTCCTATTTTAAATCCAAGCAAAAGTGCTAAAAGAAGACACTGTGTGGACATTGGATTAGGTCCATCAGTGTATCAGAAATAGAAAGGTAGTTCATTTACTTTTTTTTCAAGGACTAAAACGTGTACTACCTTGTACAATGATGCCAAATTTCAAGGCCATGCAAAATATGAGATTTGTAGTTAGGTACTGTGACACTTGTCATATATAGTCATATATGGTATATCATAATCCAACACATATCATAGTTTGATTAAAATATCTCCAAAGATATAAAATATAAATGAGTATTTAAATACATATTAATAGATTAATTCTGCTACAGAATGTAGCAGTTTAGGTAACTAGGAAAAATAAATTAAGCAATATACTGTAGCATTTAATTAAAAATAAATTATGAAGGATTATAAATGATGAAGTGTGTTTGTACACTTTTGCCCTATTGAGATTCTCAAGAGTTATGCTTATCCTCTTTGCTCAAACTGGGCTCTTCAGAGTGCTGTAATGTGGGATGTTTAGCTTTTCAAAGAAAAGGCTTGGGGAACAACCTCTGAAATATTAATTAGTCTGAGTCACCACAAACAGCAAATCAAGATGTACAGTAGATCACTGCATTATCCCACCCATCCATCCTCACAAAATACAGTATTTCGACAGTTTAAATTCTGCTTTTCATTATTTTTTACACTGTTCCACTCATAAGACCCTGTTTGAAGAAACCCACAGCAACATTTAGGATGTTCCAAGACCCTATGTTAGCCAAACACAGTGTACTGAGAAAGGAACAAGTAACGGTTTATTCCATGCTGAAAAGAAAACAGACACAATTTATCAGCTGTGGAGCCTTCCTCACACCATTTGTTCTCTTTGTAATAATAATTCCTTGCACTTATATAGCTCTTTTTTGGACACTCTACTCAAAGCACTTTAATGGGGTCTCCCCTCCACCACCACCAATGTGCAGCATCCATGTGGATGATGCGACAGCAGCCATAGTGCGCCAGTACACTCCCCACACACCAGCTCTCAGTGGGGAGGAGAACAGAGTGATGAAGCCAATTCATCCAAGCCAATAGATGGGGATTATTAGGAGACCATGATTGGTAAAGGTCGATGAGAAATTTGGCCAGGATGCCAAAGAAATGCCCTGGGATTTTTAATTACCAAAGAGAGTGAGGACCTCATCTCATCCAAAGGATAGCACCTTTTTACAGTATAGTGTCCCCGTCACTATACTAGGACATTAGGATACAGACCGCATGGTGAGCACCCCCCCGCTGTCCCCACTAACACCTCTTCCAGTAGCAACCTTAGATTTCCCAGGAGGTGTCCCATTCAGGTACTGGCCAAGCTAATACCTGCTTAGCTTGAGTGGGTGCCAGTTGAGTTGCAGGGTGATATACAGTAGCTGCTGGTGAGCTTTACTTGTTCCTTTGTAGCCTACACATGCTGACGCAGATTCCTATGTACATGACCTGAGAAAGTCTAACAATGTTAAGAGATTGGAAGTGCAGATATTTCTATTGTTGGCATTTTTATTGAAGAAATGCAGAAATACAATCAAACTGAGAAGATACAAGATTAAGAGAAGTGCAGGGATACACAACCTTTATACTGTTTCATTGAATACTTGTGTAGGGATGCAAGAAGGCACAGCACAGTTCAGTACTGTTTTAAGGTAAGTTTAATAAAATAATGCCATTTGAAAAACAAGGCATAAATAGTGTCATATTCTGTTTTAAAAACTAGAATCACTTACAGGGTATTTTATAAACCAAGCAAAGCCATGGTCAATCTCTTGTGTTGCCATAAAGTTGCATTTACTGTAGGACAAGGACACTGAAAAGTTTTGCATTCTGTATTTTAACACAGAATGTAAAGGACATACAGTACAAGTACAGGAATGTTTATAACACCAACATAGAATATAAATTCTGATTGCCAGCTGTTTAAAAATGTCACATACTCTTTCTTCTCAGTTAAATAGGAACAGCCTTCTTTATCTGCCTGCATTCTTAATATAAACAAACTAGAAAACTCAAACACAGTAAAGTGAATTAGTCGTGCCTGACTTGGTAATTAATGTATGCTTCTAGGTTTCAGGAGTCTAGCTGCAGAATGACTTTACAGTACAGCAACATGTGCAGTGCAGAATATGGCTTTTTGGTATGGTTGAATAAAACTAAATCTTTTGCATAAAAATCATATACTGTACCATATAAAACCATAACCTCAAGTTAATGACGTTTGAGACTTTAAATTATTCTGAAATCTATTTTTACTGTTCTTTTACCTACTGATGTACTATTGCACCACAAATTAAGTTTTAAAAAACGATTTTATTTATTGAAAGGGGATAATAGTAAAGATTTAAATATGGGGCTGAGAGCTCCATTGTGCAAACTCCCAGTAAATTATTGTCAAGATACATTGATTTCTTGAACCTAACCTACTTTCAAAAGCAGCCAAGTTTTCCCAATCTGATGAGGTGGCCTTGTCTGGGTCACATGACCAAAATAGGGCTTCAAAGGCTTAATGTAGCTAAGATTTGTGTTGGCAGGAGGTCCTATAGCCCTTGGTCATTCATTTACTGAGATGTTAACATCATTATTGCTTTTTAAAATTATGTTCTTTTATGGCAAAATGAGCCTGGTCGGATATGGGAATGTAGAACATTCATCTGTGCGTCACTACCTAGTTGTTTCCTTAAGAGCCACAGTTTATGAAGACTAGCTAATCATTAACTGAGTGTCAAATGAATTGTGGACAGTGATGCCGTCACTCTGCATTTCCTTGTCATTCTTCACAGAAGCAAGAGCTCTTTCGTTTCCTCTGGAATTATGTACACCAGCTGTTCAAGTTCAAACCCAAGGTAAGAAATGGCTCACACATTGTTAATATATTGATTGATTTCATGCTTTAAAAAAAATTGAGCTGTGTGACGACCACATAAGAACCTAATTCTGTGCTTGCTGGTTGATAGGCAGTAACAACAAAATACTTTATACTTGGCTGTATTGTATTTATACAGTATCTTAATGAACTGTAATTTATGTTTTAATATCCATTAAATTTAGACAAGAGTAGATAAATGCTATTGGTATACTGTAAAAACAATTTTATACTCTGATTTCATCTTAACTTTACGGTAAACATAAAAAGGATTAGTGTACACTCACAGGTTTTGCACTGAAGCAGCTAATAGAAACATACATCTTCTTTTTAATCTAACTGTCTCTTTTCTTTACTAAGCAAGCCTGTTCTATAATATCAGATTGAAGTTAGGTGTACAGAAATTATTTTATTTTCAGCATCTCTACTTAAGAATACGATGGTAATAGTTATAAGTATAACATATACATTTAAAACTTGATATACTGCATGTTTTTTAAATATTCCAAGTAAAACAAAAACGTTTTTAAAAAGTGGGTTCAAACTCTTTATAACAATAAACAGACCTCTATAAAACATTATCCATGAAGAAATGTGTATGTGTGGAATACTGGTTGGAGATTTAAAGTACCTGTAATTAAAAGCAGAGACCGTAAAAACATACAGCTGCCAGTGTCAAGTATACTTTCACTTGTGAAGTCTAAATGAATGACAGGAAAATAGAATTTAGAGAACTGTTTGTTTTTGGCTTGTCATCTCTTTAAGCAAAAATCAATCTTGGGAAATGGACACAATTACAAAACAGAACAATTAAGGGTTTTCAAACACAATATAATCTGAAATATTAACATTTGGAGTGTTGATTTCCATTAAAAAATCTTTCTTACAAACATTAAAAAATATGCATGTGACACAATTGGGTTGCAATTGTGCTGCTCAGTTCATGTTATTTACACTCTACAGGTACAGTTCCTTGCCAGATGTGGTCAACTGAGCTGAGCTCTGACTGAGAAGCACCAAGTATAAGTCCACACTTCAGCAGAAAATAAAAATGAATTGGCCACACCAGGCACAGTTCACATTCTCAATTACAATACATGGCATGAGAGGCCATTAAACGAATAACAAAGTATTTTAATTAAGGGTTATTATTTAACTATAGAGCTCCATGCAGACACACTATGGCTGTTTTTGTTTTTAACTAATAATTCCTTGACAATACCTCTATTTTGTGTCATTATAGACATTGGTAGATAAAGGTTTTATGGTATTCTTAAAAGGCTGTGCCAGGACTGGTTTGTCTTAGGTAAATCATACTCGTGTCAATTCTATTCTGTGTTTGACAGTAAAACAGAATCAGGATGAAAAATGGTTTTCAATCATGATCGTAACCTTGTCTTTCAGGCCCAGACTGAGGGTCCGAAGCAATGCATGCCACAGTCCAGGGTTTCAGAGGGAGAGACGCTGTTTTCCGCATATGAGCTATAAGGTGAAACAAAAGTCTCAGCCCAACCTCCATATCAATCAGCACTCCCATTTCTTATCACGTGCAGACACTTCACCCCTTTATACTGTGAACTGAAAAAAGGAACATTTCGAAACTCTGATGGCAAATACGTGTTAATAAACTCTGGTCTTATCTGATCTTAGAAAATATGTGTTAGTCTGTAGGTTTGGTGTCAGACATGTCTATGTGCTCATTTTACACTAGTGCTATACACTTACATTATTTTAATACAGTTATAGCAATCTCATCACTTTTTGTTCTTGTTCTAGAACTGTTGTCACGTGTCAATATGTTCAACAATATTATTATTACTCCTGATGAAGACCGCAAAGCCAGACAGAAGATAATAATTATGGTCAAAAATAAACTACTTCATCCATGGTCAATATATTTCTGCACAGTACTATCTGAAAGTAAATGCAAAATTAACAATGTTACTCACTAGTATATAACAATGAACATTGTGATTTCATTTTTTCAAGGAATTAGTTTGCTTTCAAATGTCTTAGCATAATTAGTATTATATCAACAGCTTTGATGGATTTTTCCAACTCCTCTCCAGGATTCTCATGGACAGTGTCGGCCCTGCAGCACCAAAGACCGGCACTGCCCAGTGTGTCTCCAGACTGCTGCATTCCCCGTGGAGACTAACTGCGGGCATCTGTTCTGTGGTACGTCTTGCCAGACTTGAGATTTTATAGCAATATGGAAAAAGTCAACTCACATATGGAACTGTGTCTGAAATGTTGTTAGTACTCCAAGTTAAAGAGGACAACTTTATGAAGATGAGGGATTAAATAGGAAAGTGCATCAATCATTTTTTATGAGAGGTACTGTATGACTTCGTGTCTATTAGCTTAATCACTTACCATGAGTTCACATGTAACCTTATTAAGAGATTTCCTCAACCTACTATTGGTTTGTCAAGTGGACACAGCTCAAGAAAAAAAAATACATTAAGTCTTTCTGAATCGCTGATGTTGTGTGCAAATGCAGACAATCAATTGCAATGAATGGATTTTGTCTGGTTGAGTTAGCTTAGTGACTTATGTGACATTTTCCTTGCTTAAGTGTGACCATGAAGTTTTTTCCTCAGGAACAAATTAAATCAAGCAGTTTAAATGGCCTGTTTCGTAAAGGGATTACAATAGTTGACTGAAGATGTTCCTCTCCCGATTTAATACTCCTGTATTTGGAAGTAAGGAATCATTTTAGGATTTTAACAAAACCTGCATTGATGTCAGTCTCTTTCACAGTCCAGAATGGCCCTAATATATCTCCTAATACCTACAAGTGCTTTAATGCTTTTAAATTCTTTTTACTTAACCCTTACTTGGCAATTACAGGGAGTGCATTTGAAGTTGCTCTGTCACTTTGAGTAGTCAAGTTTGTACACAGAAGGGTAACTGGTTTAGTACACAGCTTAAAAAAGAAACAGATTGCATTTATTACAACCAAAGACAGACCTTCAGAGTCTAACAACATTACCCTCCTACCTAACACACATACAGTACATCTGCACATTTTTACTTCTGAACCACCTGTGCTTCTCAATTGGATAAACATGCACAGCGCTCTTAGCTCATGAGATGGGTGAATAATTAAAAGCTTTCCTGACCTACTTTCTGATATTCAGGGGAAAAGAAAAATCACTCTTCCACTGACAGTGACCCCTTTTAAAGAAATGAAATTGCACACCCACTAAAGCTAATTTACCGCTAACCATTTGACGTCAATAGAAGTCAACACAGGAATACTAAATACAGACCCCTGCCCCAGATATGCAGGTCCAACGTGAGAGGTTAAATCCACCGCTAATCGGAAGCCTCCTCACAAACGGCCTCGTCCCAATTAAGCACCAGGTGGAGACAATCTCTGCAAACAATGCCAGTCTACCCCTCCATCCAATTCGTACACCTCACCTGTTAACAAACCCTCTACTTCCAGACCTACTTAAGCCTTTTGCTTTTCATGGAACAGCGCTCGGTAATGTTACAGTAGCTTCCTTGGAACTTCGTGTCTCGCATTACTTACTTCTTCTTGCCTTCTTTGGATACTCAACCTCGTCTAACTCTTCAGATTTGTCTGCTTCTCTCTCTATTCGGATAACCATTGGTATGGAACCCAGAATTCACCCTTGACCACGTCTCGGCCAAAAGTTTTGGACCCGTCAGAAAGCTCTCCTGCCTTGGCTCCCCAGCTCTGCATAGGGTTCTTCACTCAAACAATAACACGGCCTGTTACAGACACAGAAGATACACCAAAGGGAATGGCAACATTGAACACTGAGGAGCACTGATTCTAACAAATCTCCAACTCTCAACAGGAGCACTTCAGAATTTCACGATCTCTACCCTTGAATCAATACCTTATCAATAGAAACTCACTGGCCTAAGGACAGAAGCCTGTAGCCTTGGTCCTGGCAAGCAGTGATTTTATTTTTACTATAGCTTAAAAATGTAAAATTTACAAATTGGTACTTAAAGGTTTTCCAGGTCACTGTATTAATTAATTATTTAAAACAACCTAAACATGGGAAACAAACCTGCAGCTCTCCAGGACCAGAAACTGTTTAGGAATGAGTCCTAAAATTACAACAGAAACTCACTGGCCTAGGGTAGGGGTCTAGTCCTCATCCTAGACATCCCAAATGTTATTCAGTCTTACAGTAGGTGAGCACTTCATACTTGGGAATATTTACTTAAAACTCTAAATATGATTTAACTCTCATCCTTTTCCTGCATTCTCCACTGTACTTTTGTCATTGCTAGAGGACTATTTCAGTCACCAAAGTACTTGCAGTGATTACTGCTATTTATATCTGTAAACAAGCTCCTGATTTTTTCCATTATCCTTCTTCCAGCTCCTTGCTTGATTGCATACTGGAGACATACCTCTTGGCTTGGAGCTATCAGCTGTCCTCTCTGCAGACAAAAGGTAAAACCAATTAATCAATATATCAATTGGTTGCAATATATGTGTACACATACTGTATAAATCTAAACACTGAATAGGTGATTCAGTTATTTTATCAGTTCCCTCACCCTCATTGAAAATCATCAGTGAAGTGTAGTCCAGTCTTAACTGTGAATATTTTATTTTGTCCTTCCTTTCAGATGACACCTCCAACCACTAGTGATGGACCAGAACTAGGTTGTATATATAGTCAGAGGGGTTCATTAGTTCCACATTTAGTATGGAAATAACCATACTATGAAACTTAGTAAACTCTTAAATTTAATCTACTTTGACCTCTGGAGGGTTCTTCACAGATGTCTTTCTGTCGTTGTGCTTCAGGTGAGCCAGCTGTGTCATCTGTTCATTGAGAGTCATGCAGACAAACAGGAACAGCAGGTGCTGCTAGACATCAGAGACTACAACAAGCGCTTCTCCGGGGTGCCACGCCGGGTAAATGTTCCTTCTTCCTCACAAGATTTCATTGTCATTACAACTGCCAGTAGTGTGAACCTACGTGTGTTTCAGGGTACGTAGGAGTGGAGTCTGGCATGTTTATACTCTTAAGGGTACAGTATCTGATTAAACCAAGATATTTAATAGTAGTATCCGTGTCTCAGCAATACCTCTTGCTCAAATCTCACAATTGAGCATCTACATATTCTTCTCAGAGTTCCAGCACCACACAATTTATTAAATAGTGCAACGCAAAGTCCACCTCTAGAAATATCACAGACAAATATACAAAGTATATGCTAGTATTTACAAAGTCAAAGTTAAACTTACTTGGTTAACTGTTTAACTGTCTACCAACAGCAGTTAATCCTTGTACATTAGGCCTTCTCAAGAACCATGGATCAATCTTATTATGGTCACTGTTTAGAGTAATACTATACAGAATGATAAGAATTATCTCTTAGGAATGTAATATATATATATTCAGTATAAACTGTGTATAGTTGTATGTGAAATGGCTGTATATGTAATATAATTGTGATGCTATATAATTCAGATGCAATTGGTCAAGATGAAACATCAGTGATAGACTGACAGAGTGTCAGAGCAGAGTGGCTCAGTGCACTGATTCACCACTCTCCCTCTCTCTGTGTGTTGGTGTTGTTTCTTTTCCAGGTGACTGATTACCTGTATGACTTGCCCCTCTTCCTGCACTTGACGCTGCGTGGTCTCTGCACCATGGGTGGCCTGGTATGGGTCTTCTTCCTGAGGGTTGTCGTGTGCTGTTTCGGAGCACTCATGTCTCTAATATCCCCTTTGAAGGGCATCCCTGAGCCCTTCTGTGGGGTGTTGGGGGCCCTGGATGACCTGGTGGTGATCTTCTTGCTACTAATATGTGTCATTAACATCAACCAGCAGATCAACCCAGAGAGAGGTGCTATTGCCCACAGTGCCACACAGGGTGTTCTCTCTGACTCTCTGTAGTGCTGCTGTATAGGGGAAAACAACCGCACTACTGGACCACACTATTGGAAAACAAGTGATCCCTGCAGCCCAGAGCGATCAGTTGCAGTTCCACTGACTGCCACACTCAGTGCTGTTGCTCATATTACAAAACTGTCTGGAGTCAGCAGGAAATACAAAAATAGGAATGGTTACAAATGAGAGGTGGCTCTCAGGCCTGTTTTATTTGTTTGTAGTAGCTAATTGATCCAACGTCACCATGAAGCAGCTTTCTGAGGGAACACACTGAATAAGCTCTACACCGCGGTAATGTTGTTTGTCCTGAATTTGGATATGTCTCTTGGGGCAACAGAGAAGAAACGAGGACTGAAGCTAGGCACTCTGCAGTAAATGGATCTGACTCAGAGTCTAGCTGTTTTACTCCACCAATTTGTTCTTAAAATGCAGAAAAAAGGTATTTCTCAGGTTGATGTTATTTCCTAAAATTTGTATTTGTTAAAAGTGACAAAACCAACCTGAAATGCACATTGAAAGGAAAAACAATTGAAGGAATAAAGACATTGTTATCTTCATCCATAAAACTCCAATTAGCTGAGTTTCTGCTGCACACCAGCAATATAAAAAAATCCACACACTATATACATGGGGGGGGGGGCGGTGCTGAAGTGGTCTGAGGTCCTTTGTTGGAATTGGTCCTTGGCTCTGTCTGTGAGGAGTTTGCATGCTCTCCCCATGTCAATGTGAGTTTTTCTGGATGATCCAGTTTCACCCCACAGTCAAATGGTATTCTATTAAGGTTCACATACATCTCTAAATTACCCCCGATATGCAAGTGTAAGTGAATACAAGTGTGTGCGTCCTTCAATGGACTGCTTTGTCTGCTTTTGTGTCCTTTTCCTGTCAGGTTAGGCTCTGGTTCACCAGAACCTCTAAGGATAAATTGGTGACTGAAAATGGATGGTTGTACAAACATGGGTCTAAAGTGATTATTCATCAAAAGGGGGGGACTTTAAATTATTAATTAAGCATGCTTTATTTCAGTACTTCAGTACAATACAAAAACAGCACCAAAGGATGAGAGCTCTGAATTATGATCAAATAAATTCAATTACAACCCCAGAAATATTTGAACTTGTTCCTATGATGTATTTGATGGATTTGTAAACACAGCAATACCTGCCATGGTAACTGAAAACTGTAAATATTTAACCTGAAATGTTTTGTATATGTGTAAGCATCTGTACTGTATGTACAGTATAAAAGCTAGATGTTTATAAAGTTTACTCTGTGAATAAAAGTTTAAAATGTTGCATTAATGTAAATAAACTACAACTTGTATTTATTATTTCCACCTGTTGGCACTTTCTTTTGAGATTCTTTGAATATAATTCAGTGTAACTAGAGTGTTGCAAAGGGGGAAGACAAAGGGAAAGATTGATGTACTTGACTAAAATAATTATTTTATTATATTATTTGGTATTACATGGTTATATAATGATTATAATATTGATATTTTATTTTGTTATGCAAAAAAAAATCGTTAATTGATTAATTTGATAAAATATTTAGAGTGCTTTGGGATTCATTTTGAAATACCTATCACAATATTTTATTTCCAAAAAGAAAGGTGGAACCAATGTATTCTACATACAGCACACATTTCAATTTCATATTTATGTATTACAGAACTACAACCAATATCACAGCTTTTTCACAGGAATGTCAGTATCACCATCATAGTACAATGTTATTTACTGTTTTCAAAGTATAATTTTCAAAGGAAGAAATGCAATGGTATCAAATACTGATTTGTGCAATTTAGACCTGGTAATTTTTCACCATTGTCGATCAGTTTGTAGTGATTATATAAAACACTTATATACCTTATACATGTACTGTAAGTGTGTTGACATAGAGCAGGCCCAGAACAGGTATTAATGAGTTGTCTATAATCCTACAGGTGCATCTTGCTCTCTGTTTCCTTGGTCAGTCATGCATGAGTGCATTGTACTCCCTCTGATGATCAACAAGCCTGAGAAACACTCTGTACTTCTTGGTATAGAAACTAGCAGAGACGGACAAGAAGAAAGACAAACATGCTTATGTTACTGTTGCTTTGTTTATCTTCACAAGAGTGGAAGTACAATCCTATTTAAGGGATTATATCTGTCTTTTTCTAAGGTAATTGCCTTTAAAAGCAATGGGCAGTTGTTGTCTACACATTAACAATAAATGTTATCTGTAGATGGCAGTATTTGCTTACAATACTGTACATGACTGTTATCTGTAGCCTGCTTTCACAAAAACAGGCTCTTCACCATTATTTTTCAACATTTATATATTACTAGCTGTAAAAGAGGACTGTGTACCTAGTATAATTGTATTATTAATTTAATAAAATATATAGACAGCATTTATTTACATTTTTCTTTTGCAAATATTGCTTATAATTTTGGCAATTAAGTTCAGTTTACCTAAAAACTCCTATGTCAGAAAAGATTAGTTGTATTATATTGGGGTTTCCACATTTGTGTGGAGAGATAATAATAGAGAAAATAATCAAATCTATGTTGACAAAGAAAGATGCTCTCAGGGACATACATTTTTGTCTATTCTGACTACTGCAGAAACTTACGAAGATACTCACCTCTTCAGTTCAATGTTTGGTTGAACAACATTTCCAACTTTGGTCATTTTCTCCATTGCTTCCTGAAAAATGTAAGAACAGTAAATAAATATCAACCCAGATTTAGCAAAACATTAAACTACTAAATTATATTTATATAAACTATGAAATGCAACTCCTTTTCTGGAGTTTCAGAAATATCCTTGGGATCTTATAAAATTACTGTAGATCTTCATTCAGGTCACTGCCAAAAAATATTGGATTTATATTCTAAACCTACAGTGTCTCCAGGACTCTCCCTATGATCCTCATTAGGTAAGGTTTATCTGTTTTCTTAAGATGATTTTTGTTTTTATTTCAGTAGTATATGGTGGAAGACAAATGCAAAAAGTTAAGCCCATTGAAAAGGTTGTTTGTTCTTGTCTTACTCTTCCAAAAATAATCTGCATGGATTCACATGATGCAAGAAAAAAGTCCTGCTGCGTCGTACAGTGCAAAAGAATGGTAAAATTAAGAAAAAAAAACAGAAAAACCTGTCAAGGCCTCTCTACCACAGAACTTTGGAATTCAAAAGGACTGAGAAAATTGCTCTGAAATCCATGTAAGCTATTTCATCATTCCCCATCACCACTATTAATTACACTAATAACAGCTGTCTGCCCAAACACAGAGTGCAAAGTCTAATGTGTGACTGCATTTCTTCATATTGAAAATCACTAGGATAAAAATACTGAAGTAAACAAACCCAACCCAGGGAGTGTGCTGTACTGCAGGTACCCAACCACAGATGCCTGTGGGCGAGGGCTGGCAGGAAGCATGTATTCAGTGGCACCTTTTGCTTTAAATGGCATTCATAGCAGCAAAAAAACAACAATTTGGCTTTAACAAAAAGAGACACACTCGACCATACAGTACAAGAATATATACCAAGGAATACAGAGTAAAAATTGCTCTTGTGTTTGATGCAAAAAAAAAACCGAGGATTTGGAATACACATTAAATAATAATAAACTTGATTTTATATAGCACCTTTAAAAGTGTCTGCTCAAAGCGCTTCACAAAAAGTAAACAATGCACAATGAGAGGAGACAGCAGAATTACAGTTACAATTAGGTTTAAGAATACAGTAAGACAGCAAAGGGACAAACAAGGACTCATTTAAATGAGTCTTGATTTGAAAGAACTCAGGGAAGGTGACTCTGATAAATCTGTTGCTTTTCCCCTATGGCATGTCTATGTGCTGTATTTGACAAAAGCCTGTGAGAATACATACTGAAAGCAAGAACATGTCTATATTTTTCAAGCGTTTAATCTGGCAATTGGCATTGTTAGTAGCAGCCAGTTTGGAATGTCTCAAATGCTGTCTACTACTGTCTCCTGCAGTAGTGTCTGAATACTAAACTGTTCATTGGGCTAGAGTACTGATGTTATATATTGTCTTTAAATGATAATACCTATAGCCTATTAAATGGAGGACTTAGGGCAGTTGTTGTGTTTTATAAGCATTAAACAAGTTGTTTATTTGTCATGAGACAAGGATTCCCTTTGGTCTCATGAGGTCTAGAGGTCTAGAATGAGACTGGAATGTCTTTGAATATTGGTTCAGCCTCTCCCTTCTTCAATGCCACATTGTCTAACAAAGCAGGAGTGGACGGGACTACACGAAATCCCATCCAAGAATAATAGTGCATAGCATTTGCACTGCAGCCTATAATTAGAGTATTATCCTTGGCCTGCAGGAGATGGCAAGAGACCTCACCACTTGACAAAGTCCAAAATAAATGTCTTTGATAGGACAGGTGCCAGCGCATGCCTCTGTTTTGTAGTGCTTCAGGGAGAACAACAAGAGCCAAAACTGTGCAGGGCAGAGTCACTATGTTCTTACTCACTCCTCTGCTTCTACTCCACTTTGAAGATGTATGATAACAGGGATAATAAGCATTCATGATTTCAGCTTTTGACATCAGTATTTTGCTTGCTTGTGAAGGTGTGAAGAAGTACAGCACAGTCTGGCATTATTAGGGTTGCTGTTACCTACTCTTTTCCATATTAAACGAGACTATTTCCCACAACACGAGACTATGAAAAAGATGAAAATGCATAAGTGGATTTACTGCACCATATATACAAATATACCAAATACACAACTTGATTCAAATGAGCTTTAATATATGAATCAATCCCATTACGTTGGACTTCAATAAGTCTTTATCATTAAAAAAGCAAGATGTACTGAAAGAAAATCAGTTTGACATTATAGCATATACTGTAATACTGGGGATAAGTGATATACTGATTAAAGTTAATTCATTATTCAAATAAAAAGAAAGAGAGAGCATAAAATTCTGTTTTAAGCTGATCTGTAATTGTATTTCTGCAATGCTCATCACTCCCACTAGATGGCTGTATACTATTATTTGCATACTGTCAGCTTAGTGAGAACCAGTATATTACTGGAGATAGATACTTTATTGATCCCGTGAGGGAAATTGCAGTACAGCAGCTTAACACAGACAACACAGCCACAGTGTAACAAATGATACAATAATAATACTATACATACAATACAATCAGTACAGTGAGGTGTGCACTAAAAGAGTTACTCACAGTCCAGGACACACAAAGAACAAACTAGAACAGAACAGTACGCAGAAAACCATATTGCACATATGAATATAAATATAGATATAAATATAAATATAAATATAAATATAAATATAAATGTATTGCACGGGTCCCTGGCATATATTGCACAAAAAACGGTTGTAAATGGGAAAAGAAAAAGAACAAATGTAGCAGTAGATGTGTAGATGTGTTCAGTCCAGAAACAGGTCACTGTCAATGTTGCCTCTGCCCAGACACAAGGTGGATGCATTGTACAGTCTTATGGCAAAAGGCAATAATGACCTCCTGTAGCGCTCCCTGTCGCACTGTGGATGAATCATTCTATTGCTGAACGTGCTCTTCATTTCTACAAGCCTGTCATAGAGGGGATGGGAGATGTTGTCCATGATGGCCTCTAGTTTGAACACCATTCTCCTCTCAGCCACCACCTCCAAGGGGTCCAGGTCAGAGCTTGCTCTCCTGATGAGCTTGTTCAGCCTTTTAGAATCCACTGCTCTAATCCCAGGGCCCCAGCATACCACTGCGTAGAAAATGGCGCTCGCTACCACCGACTGATAGAACATATGTAGCATCTTACTACATACACTGAAGGACCTGAGCCACCTCAAGAAATAAAGTCGGCTCTGTCCCTTCTTAAAGATGGCCTCGATGTTCTTAGACCATTCCAGTCTATCGTCGATGTGCACTCCCAGGTACTTATACGAGTCCACCATCTCCACGCCACTCCCATGGATGTAGACAGGACTAGGTTTGACCTTTTTCCTCCTGAAATCCACCATCAGTTCCTTTGTCTTTGTTACATTCAGTTCCAAGTGGTTCTCCCCACACCACTCCACAAAGCTGCTGACCAGTCCTCTGTACTCCTTCTCCTGCCCACCCTTGATGCATCCCACAATTGCAGAGTCATCTGAGAACTTCTGCAGGTGACATGACTTTGAGTTGTACTTAAAGTCCGAAGTATAGAGGGTGAAGAGGAATGGAGAAAGAACCGTCCCCTAAGGAGTCCCTGTGTTACTCACTACCTGTTCAGACACACAGTTCTGATGTCTCACAGACTGTGGTCTGCCTGTCAGGTAGTCAATGATCCACGAGGTCATGGAGGCATCGACTTGCATCTCCTCCAGCTTCCTCCTTAGAAGTAAGGGCTGGATGGTATTGAAGGCTCTGGAGAAGTAAAAAAACATGATCCTTACGGTGTTGCCAGCCCTGTCCAGGTGTGAGTAGGCCCTTTGCAGCATGCAGATGATCGCATCCTCCACACCAACATTGGGCTGGTAGGCGAACTGTAGGGTGTCCAGTGATGAGCTAAACAGGGGTCTCAGGTGGGATAAGACCAGCCTCTCCAGTGTCTTCATGATGTGAGAAGTCAGTGCAACTGGTCTGTAGTCATTGAGGACAGAGGTGCGCCCTTTCTTTGGTACCGGGACCAGGCATGATGTCTTCCAGAGCACAGGGACTCTCTCCAAGCGCAGGCTCAGGCTGAACAGTCGCTGGAGCACTCCACTCAGCTGATCACCACAGGCCCTCAGAACTCTGGGACAGACGTTGTCTGGTCCTGTGGCCTTACTCTGGTGCAGCCTCTTCAGCTCCTTCTTCACCTGGTCAGCCGTGATGGTCAGCCTGGCCTGGGGGATGGTGCTAATAGCGCTGTCAGTGCTGCAGGTGTTAATGGTGGAGGTGTTGGAGAATGGCAGCTGTGGGGGATGGGGGGGGTGAGAAGCTGTTGGGGGTCGTAGCTGTAGGCGGCCATGATTGTGGGGGGATCGAGGAGGTTTTGGGCAGTCGCAGCTGTGAAGGGTTAGGGAGCTTTCTAGAAACATATTTTAATTTATTTTAACATGTTTTGGAGAAGCCAGTTGGAATGTTTCGTCAGGTCCTGTAACTTATAATAATGATAATAATTGCTTACACTTATATAGCACTTTTTTGGACACTCCACCTAAAGCACTTTACAGGTAATGGGGACTCCCCTCCACCACCACCAATGTGCAGCATCCACCTGGATGATGCGACGGCAGCCATAGTGTGCCAGAACGCTCACCACACATCAGCTATCAGTGGGGAGGAGAGCAGAGTAATGTAGCCAATTTATAGAGGGGGATTATTAGGAGGTCATGAGTGGTAAAGGCCAATAGGAAATTTGGCCAGGACGCCGGGGTTACACCCCTACTATTTTTGAGAAATGCCCTAGAATTATTAATGACCACAGAGAGTCAGGACCTCGATTTTACGTCTCATCCGAAGGACGGCACCTGTTTACAGTATAGTGTCCCCGTCATTATACTGGGGAATTAGGACCCACATGGACCGCAGGGTGAGTGCCCCCTGCTGGCCCCACTAACACCTCTTCCAGCAGCAACCTTAGTTTTTCCCAGGAGATCTCCCATCCAGGTACTGACCAGGCTCACACCTGGTTAGCTTCAGTGGGTTGCCAGTTGTGAGTTGCAGAGTGATATGGCTGTTCGTAGTGTCATAACTTGCTGATTTGTTGCCCCTTAGTCACTCTATTATTAACACACTCCAGGATAAAGAAACAGAAATTAGATTAACAGAAATTGATTTGATCCTGAGATTGTACTGTCACACATCTGTATTCTGTCCTGTTGGGTGCACTGTAACAGCATATTGGCTTTTAGACTCTCTCTGAATGATGTATTTCACAACATTAAATATTTATTTCAGTGAATCAGAATGCTTAGAACTTAGAACCCGTGTCTACAGAACAGTACATGATATCAGCAAGGGGAACAACTACAATGAGCACTGGTACAGTACAATCACTTGTCTAATATCTTACCATATGCATGATCACCTGGTTAAAGTGCTGACAATCCCCAGTAAGACATAAGCCCTGAGAACCAGTGGCCAGTCTTGGTCAACATCTAACCAGCTAATTTTAAGTTCTTAGTTAAGACTTGAAGTTCCATGCTGGGCCATGGCTATATCATGAAAGATTGATACGGTACATACTGAAAAAAGCTATAAGGAGCCTTCTGATTTACAGCATTCTATATCTCTTCAGACAGAGTGTAGCTGTACCTGATCCAAAACCAGTTGTATCTGCCTATTTTAAAATAAGATTTGAGTATCACTGCAGTGAGTTTATACTGGAATATGGTATTGCTACAGCTATTCTGAATCCTCATGTGTACATGTACCCGAAGACATCATATTTTCTGTAGACTAACAGAACTGCTTAGTTGAGAAACAGTGAAATTGGTCTCCCTCTACTTGCTGATTAGGTAGAACACCATATGAAGAAAAATATAGGAGTATATCAGATTGTAACACAAATTACCTAACTGGTGAATTTCAACTGATTTCAATGCTGGAAAATGAATATCAAAATGAAATTTTAGTCTACACTCTGCACGATGTATTTCATAGAGAAAAGCTAATAAATTATAATTAATGTTTTTAAATAATGGCAGATTGCATTAGTCATGTAAAAAACTTTAAGTTATTAAAGTTTAAATTGCAGTTCATCTGGCATGTTTTATTTCAAGTTCAGAAGGAATACATGAAGGGAAAGGAATATAATTCTACATTTCTTATTTTTTAGTTTGGCTATTTTATTATTACTGCACAATGCAATTATGCTCTTATACAATTTTAATTACTGTAGATGTTGTGATCAAAACAAAAAGAAGTGTTATTAGACCAATGATCTTTACATGTACAAAACAGACACAAGGTTCAATCTAACACAAACATCTTATTAGTAACACGATAAGTATCCATCACTCTGGCCTGTTAACAGATGCAACTGGCGTTGTCTTGCTGGAACCCTCATGGATCAAACACATTCTGTGCATACCAAGCCAGAATGGCAACTGACAGGAAGCGTGAAGCGTTAAATGTGTGAAATGTGCCTGTGTTATTGTGGTGCAGGCAAGCTTCCTTGCAGGAGTTCCTTCTCCAAACACATGGAGATATCCAGCAGAGTTTTTTCTTGTTCTCTTTTTTCCAAGAGATTAATTGAAACTGATTTCAAAGGAGGCTTCTTGAGGGAGAAATGAAAAGCAAGCTGATTTATTTTATCTTTTCACTAATAATTCCTAAAAAAAAACAAAAGAGATCTTCAAAATATGCAAATGTCATATTCAAAGGAATGCCACAGAACTGAATGGCGACATTTCTAAATGAACTTTGTTCTGTTTTTCTGATACCTTATACTGAGTTTGAAGGCTTTCATCAAATACTGTAATTGTCCTTCAGTTTATTTTTAGAAAATATTTAATATTTTACTAAATACAGAATCATTATTGTTGTTATACCAACTTGATTCAGAATGATCAATTGTGTACTTTTTATGTTTCAGCTCACTGTTATGAGCCCCACTACCTGCACACAAAGTCCCTCCAACTAGCCAGAGTTTCATCTTTTTAACATGTCACAGGAAACACCTACTACACATCAGCAACAGCACTGCATGCCTACAAGTATCTGGGAGACTGCAGGGATTACTGTGTCACTGAGACCCAAGAGAGCCCTGGACAACTAGCCTGCTTTATCCTTGGTGGCATCCAACTAGATCTTGACAGTGCTCAGGTGAGTGCCTTTAAAGGTTTAACCACTTGGTATGAATCTATCATGGCATTATCCTACAACCTTGCTGCAGACACTACTGATAAAATACCCCATATGTAGTGAATGTACACATCAACCCTGACATAACTACAAAGACCGACAGACATGCCAGTCTACTGTGTAAATATTCTGGTTAATGCAAGGTAGATTTCTGCCCTCTGCAGCCTGTCTAAAATCTGCTATGAGTGATCACTCAGTTCTATCCCCAGTGTAGGCCACACTGTAATCATATTGGAATACAGTGAGTGAGGCCTGTCACCAATCAGACGCACACAGCCTGCAGTGCCCACATTCTGCTGACAGAGAGTTTACTACTCTCTGATTTATTACTACTGTATTATCTGTCAAAACCAAGATGAATGCTACCCTAAAATGTACCCCACTACAGCATTATTTCTGTAATAAAACAAAGATCACATGAAAATGAATCTAGCTATCCTACTGAAAACAAGATACATCTAATGCAGCTATAACAATGCTCAAGCTTTAAATAAATAAATACAATCATCATAACTAAGAAATAACACATGAGCTGCATCTGATCTCTTGAGCTTCACAAAATCATCATGTGACTACCACTTTAATTTTGGAGGGTATAGTGAGAATGTTTACAGTGAACAGCAGCCAGCACCAGGGATAAATGATAAACACTTTCCGGGAAGACATGAAAAAAACAATAAAGAGAGGAAAGCATTTTTCAGACATAGCCATATGCTTATGTCTGATGTGTTAGTATTAACAAATGCAAAACTGATACAACAACAGTTACTTCCACTTTCATGCATGACTTGAATAATCTAATAACTAATGCTGAGAGACTTCACTACACAATCTTCATAATCGATTCCTTTAAACACCTTCTACTAAAACAGACATTAAAATTCTCATTTTGTGCAGTTTTAGTTGGCTGAGAGTGCTGCTTGGCCAGGGCTGAGTCTATAACAGGCTGCTAGTCAGGGGTAAGGAGAGCAGATTTAAGAATCAGTGTTAGTGCCGACAGATGTCAGACTCCATGGCTTTTAGGATGATCCGTGGTAGCAGGAGGGGGCTGTAGTGTGGTGTTTATAATCGTAGTAACACAGGGCAAATGCAGGTTTTAAAACTGGACTCAGGCACTGAGAAGGGCAACAGATGGCGGCTGGTATCATATGTCAGTAAACAGGCAAAACACAAGGGAGCTTGGGGCTGCGAGCAATGAGTGGTGCCTCAGCGGAAACACAACAGTAATAATAAATGTTATTTTATATAGCACCTTTAAAAATCAATTTACACTGACCCATCTCCCTTCCAAAAACTTGCAGAACAACGATGAAAACTTAGAATGCTATAATTATAATAATTTCATGCATGAATATTGTAGTGGTCACCTCTTCCCCATCTGAAACACTTGGGCTGGTGTGGCTGGCCCAGGAACTGGATGCTACAGTGCCTGATCTAGAAGGGAGGCGAAGGCAAACTGGTGGCAGAACCAGACATTTCCCTGGGTGCCTCCGGGTTCCATGTCCGGCCTGGGGCTTGAGTAGCGAGTGAAAAGGATTTCACGCCAGAACACCTCAGGATACAGAGTAGTGCAGATATGTTCAGATTAAGTTCCTTAATTAATTTGGGCAAAGTCCTGTGTAAATAGTTAAAGTCAGTGAAACTCCTCACACAAAAGGTTTTTCTGAGTCCTTTTCACATCCTCACACTATAATATGGCAACTTTCAACCCAACAGATCTCAAAATGATTCACATACAGGAAGTGGCCAAGTTTATCCACTACTAAGGTTCAGTACCAACATCCCCGCTACACTAGAAGATCAGGTAGAGAGGTGAAAAGTTGCTTCACTGATTGAATTAAGGGGGCTCTTCAGAGAATCCAGTTTGTATAAGTCCAGAGGGAAATTTAGCCAGGACTCTGGGATTAACACCCTTACTCTGTCAAAAAGTGCCATGTGATCTTCAAATTTTTTAAAACCTATTCAGGTACAGTTTAATGTGTCATCATAATGGGATTTTTTTCACCAACTACACCACTCTGTACTTTACTATGCTCTTCCCCTGATTTGTCTTATTTGTCTTATACTTGTTACAATAAGTTATCTGTCATAAGGGCACAGTTAGGATGAGACACTTATCACGGGATTACTTAACTAGTTAACATGGCACTTAGTTACAGTACCCCTTATTTTCACTGATTACTATTGTAATTCCACAGCATCAGATAGAACAGCAACAGATAGATTAGTCTATCATATGATCAATGTAATAATTATTTAACTGATTATCTAATGTCAATTAGTTAGTACCCACGTGCTATTAAGTAGCTAGTTCAGTGCAGCTCAGACGTGTGGGAAGTGTAGGATGCTTTGAAGATGTAACGATGTCAGTTATTTAAATTCTACCCTGATGCCTTCTCTTAGGATCCCTGACAGTAGGATGGCTGCGACTCTGACACATTCATAGTGTCTTCATCTGCTACACTGCAGACATCAGGGGCAGCTGACGTCTGATCACAGACAGTAGATTCTTCTAAAAGACTAACTTAAACACCACAATAATTCACTGGGTAAAAATGCAGGAATAAATCATTTCACAACTTTAGTTTTGTATGTAATGCAATATTATTTAATGCTCATAGTAGTGAAATGCTAAGTAGTGATACTAAGCTAATAACACATAGGAAGAGTAGTCAGATAATGGAAAAACTCCATACAATACAATGCAGATCTCTTACTGTATATAAACACTTCCTTCATCATGGTAACTGAACTGATTATCGATCAACAAAATGTGAAGGGCTGCTTCTAGGAAATCCCTGCAATGAAATTGATTAATAGGTCTAGTTCTTGACTGTAGTAACTACTTGTAGCAGTCAAGTGTATTGGAAGAGCTGTCCATCTGTGCTGGGCTGCTCTGTACTATACCTGAAGTGAGCTACAATCATGGGAGGCACAGGCTCCAAGAATAGCTGCTCCTACCAGCACTGCCTCTGGTTCCTTGGGCAATACTACCGGCAAGCCTGGAGAGAGACACACCACACAATAAGTTATCGTGAGACTCAAAACAGCAAATTGTTGATCCTGGAGACCTGCAATAATGGAGGATAAAAGAACACGACAAAGGCAATTACAAACTAACAAGTGCAAAAATTCAGGAGAGGCACAAGAGTTTGAAAAATAAACCCTGATAGACACAAACAGGAGAGAATGGCTTGGCCAGTCAGATACACTGAACTAGAAGCTTTAATTTCTCATGAAAGGATACCCACAGAAAAACATGCTGAAATTAATAATGGTTAACTTAAAAGTGTTAAAAGGGAGCTCATACTAAATATCGAATACTATAGCTGCGTCAGCATGCGTAGGCTACAAAGGAAAAGGTAACGGGTTTATTCCATGCTGAAAAGAAAAGAAAGGAAACACGTTTAACATCTGAAGAAGGCTCCATGGCCGAAACTTTTTGTTTCCTTTATTTTCTTTTCAGCATGGAATTAACCCGTTACCTGTTCCGTTGAATACTATATAACACCTTATATATACAGTATATAATAATAATAATAATAATAATAATAATAATAATAATAATAATAATAATAATAATAAACTTTATTTTATATAGCGCCTTTAAAGGTGGCTTCTCAAAGCACTTTACAAGATGACAACAACAATAAATAAGAAGAATACACAAGAAAAAACACAATTACAATATATAGAAGAGACCGTGGATGGTGGTACTAAGAAAAGCAGAGGGGTGAAGAATGAAACCAGTTAAGTAAAGGCTTTTCTAAAGAAGAGGGTTTTGAGTCTGGATTTGAAGGAGTTTAGAGAAGATGACTCTCTGATATCCTTGGGGAGAGAGTTACAGAGCTTGATATATTCAGGTTTGAACAGCTACTTTATGTAACAGTACAAGGATACAGGCAAAAAGTAAGGAGTGATAATGTCTTAGTCAAGAATAACTATTTTATTTTCTTTCTTGGGACTAGAAACAACGCTACATTAAATCCCACTTATTGGTTTCTACCACATCTCTCTCCCATTTTGTGAATGGTTCAGGCCAGTGTCAGCTGATCTTTTGCTCTGGATCCCCCTCTCCCCCCTCAGGAATCACAAGAATAACTAAAGGAGGGGGGTTTTCGTGCTCTCTGCCAGGTATCAGTTCAATCACCTGAAACTAGCTGTGCTAGCTACACATGCAGGAGAGAGAAACCAAAACTATTTCGCAAACAAACAGCACTGTTTCGATCACAAGTGCCTTCTTGGCCTCTCCCTCTTTTTCTAACCCCACTATTATCTTCCCTTTCATTCACTTCCCTCTCCCTTTTACGCTGAAATAAAAAGGCAGATTTTTTAGGTTCATGGAATTATTTAACTTTGTCAGAGGTTAGCAGTTAACAACGGAACATGAATATTAATGCTGTTTTGTGAACAGCATTACTTGTTTTTTTCAATACAGCAATCAGGTAACTAACCCCCAAAACTTCACACTGACTTGCCCTCTACCTTTTCCGTATTTGTCACTGCAACAAACTGCCTGCCAATGTAAAACAGCTTTTGCGAAATTCTGCAGCACATCCATTTAAAGCAGAAATTTAAACAAGCAGTAGCAAACCATAAAAAGATAGTTATACAGTTATGTATATGAGGTACACTATTCTATATATTCTATCAATGTATTAAATTTGGAGATTAAGGAAGATCAGCCCTGAAATTCAGTGTTGTGTAAATACATACAGTATAGATAAAAGAACAACCTTTACATACACTCTTATTTCAACACACTCATAGTTAAACTGATCCAAGTATTTAACAAATATCAGCCAGGCCAGTTTTAGCCACATGATCTTTGCCCTTTTGATGACTACAGGCTTCCACTCAGGGGAATTCCAGCATAGGACACTAATCCCTTTGTCCCTGTGTTTAGATAAGTGCCTGCTCTCAGGATTATCTACAGGTCCTGGCTGAACTTTAAACCACATTAACAGCTCCTTAATGCAGATTCCTGTAAAACACAGCTCGCCTCCTGAAATCCACAATACACCCCCTCACACACACTTCTCCAGCTCAGCTCTCTCCCTTTGGGTGCTAGCAGGAGTGTTCTGAAACTGAAAACACTCTTCAACTGACCTTACCCTGAGTATTCCTGTGCCACTTGTTCCAAGGGGCATATAATTCTCTGTATTTGTCCTGAGGTTTTGAACTAATTAGCTGTTTGGATGTTTTTTTCAGCAGCAACATAAGACCTTCCTTCACCATGTCAACCTGTATCAGAAATTACTTTAAAATCTCAGCACAGGAAAATATTGCATCCCTCACTAGTAAATTTTGTTGCTTCAAAAAAGTTAATATTTATGGAAGAATAAAAGACAATATTTTTATTTAAATGCTTTCTCATGCTCCTCTGAAAGAAGCAGAGGTTTATTTAAAAAAAGGAAACTAAAGGATTCATTATTTAGTTAACATTAAAGAATGTTTAAACTTCCATCCATCCATTTTCTAACCGCTTTATTCATTACAGGGCCACAGGGGAGAACAGAGCCTATCCTGGCAAGCATGTTTAAACATAATGAATTAAATAATACTAATAGTGTATATAGATTTTTTTACAAGATTCCCAAAGTGTAGCACAAAAAAAATTAACAAATATATAAAAAAAATAAAATAAACAAAACATATCTATTCTAAATTAGGCATTATGATAGAAAAGCATAGGCAAACAAAATCATAAAATCAACCTAAAATAAACACACAACATGGACACTGTATATCCCTTTTAGAAAAACAATATTCTAAGTTGAAATAGTAATGTATTGTGCAACATTTGATGCTAAAAGTAAAGACCTTAAATGAAATATTGTTAAACTCTAGTTTTCCATGGTCACATGGTCTTGGGGGCTTTCCTCAACTTTCAGTTACTTTATTGATTTAATTATTTGCTGAGCTACACAAATCAGACCATAATATCCGGGTCTTAAAAGCACTTAAAGATTTATGGGACCTATGAGAGCTTTGTCCCTCACAAAGTCTACTTTTGTGAACCTGATTAAGAGTGATGCCTCTACACACCTGTGATGTCAGCGTGTGCCTGTATGAAGAGAGGGTTCTTACTGAGTCCACCACACAGGAACAGTGTGTTGATGTCATATCCTGCCCCTTGCATAGTTTCCAGGATGTGTCTTGTTCCCAGCTACAGGTGAGAAGATGTACTGTAATCACATATACTGTATGTATATATAAGATTTAAGACAAAACCCTGCAAATAAACACACACAAATCTTTGTAAAGTAAGTTTTCTTCACAAATATTGAAGAAGTCTTCTTTTGGAAAAGTAATTTAAAATTAAAATATTTTTATTAGTTCACAGTTGTAGCACCTCATTGCAGGTGACCAAAATCTGTATACACATTAAAGTAAGCAATCTACAGCAATCTACTGTCAGCACTCCAACTGTAGAGCTAAAACAGCTCCATTGGAAGTTATGTTAATTAATGTTAATGTTAATGTTAATTGCTAAGTTCCATTTTGTCTTGAAAATAAAATTTGACATTAAAAGCTTATAAGTACAGTTGCTGATCTCCGAATCAGGACTGTCACAGAATGCTACATGATCTGAGGCTGAGATCTGAAAGCCAGTACCCAGACATAAAAAAATCAAGGGGGTCAAGTGAGCTCTGGTAAATACCAGTAGACAGCTACTTTAGGTATTTATTATTATGAAAGAAAATTATCAATAAGGACATTTAAAAAAGGACATGATTTCAGGACATGAGGAGTTGGGGATGTTGTACTCACTGCGATGGACTGCACTGTGGCCAGATACAGAAGAGCTAAGTCATCAAGATTTTGAGAGAGAGAAAGGCCAACAACCTACACAGAAGAACACAGTCACACACTGAGATTCATTACCACGGTGTTTCCAAACTAGTCCTCAGGACCCGTTAAAGGCCAAAGATGATGGTGATGGTGATGGTGATGATAATAATAAGAACAATAACAATTAATTGCAGTTGCATAGTGCTTTCAGTGGATTCAATTTATTTACCACTGTGCAACAGCCATTATGTGTCAAGTGTCCCTCTATGCGGCAGACCAGGTGAAGGATTAAAGTAAAAATTTAGGAAATTTAGGCAGAACAGACTGTGCAAACCCAAGGTGGAATTTAGGCCATCAGAATTAACACCATATCTCTTATGAACAGTGCCCGGTCCTTTAATGTAACTATCTTTAAGGTCTCATCCAAAGGATAGCACCTCCTACAACAGTGTCCCCATTCACCACATGGTGGCATTGGTTTGGAAATCATATCTCAGAAGAAAAAGTGCCACTTATGCAACATCACAATCAGGATCAACCAGGTTTTTCTGTAGACATTTCCTAACCCAGTACTGACCAGGCTTTACTGCCAGCAGCCATATCACCCTGCAACTCACAACTGGCAACCCACTGAAGCTAAGCAGGTGTGAACCTGGTCAGTACCTGGATGGGAGACCTCCAGGGAAAAACTAAGGTTGCTGCTGGAAGAGGTATTAGTGGGGCCAGCAGGGGGTGCTCACCCTGTGGTCCACGTGGGTCCTAATGCCCCAGTATAGTGATGGGGACACTATACTGTAAAACAGGCGCCGTCCTTCAGATGAGACGTAAAACAGAGGTCCTGACTCTGTGGTCATTAAAAATCCCAGGGCGCTTCTCGAAAAGAGTAGGGGTGTAACCCCGGTGTCCTGGCCAAATTTCTAATTGGCCCTTACCAATCATGGCCTCCTAATAATCCCCCTCTATGAATTGGCTACATTACTCTGCTCTCCTCCCCACTGATAGCTGATGTGTGGTGAGCGTTCTGGCGCACTATGGCTGCCGTCGCATCAGCTAGGTGGATGCTGCACATTGGTGGAGGGGAGTCCCCATTACCTGTAAAGCGCTTTGAGTGGAGTGTCCAGAAAAGTGCTATATAGTGTAAGCAATTATTATAATTACTGAGACTCAGGCTACAAGGTGGTAGGACTGCTTTAAATGGCATCTACTGTACAGTACATAACTCTCTCTCCTGAAGCAGGAGAAGTAATACATATTAACACAGATAAAGAATATTTATGAAAATTTGGAAACAAAGTAAATAACACCTTTAGTTCAAGACAAGAATTGGAAAACAACTACTTCAGCAGTCAAGATGAAAGGAAATGTTTGTAATTGCAAGATTCTTAAATCTGTTACTATTCATGGCATTTAATATGCATTTACAATTGAAAACACTCCTAATCTGTTTTGACCCTGTGGTTAGGAAACATTAAGTAAACATTTTTATAAAGACCATTTTCCAGCAACAGTAACACAACAGCTACTCTATTGAACAATTACTGTTCAATAAAAAAAAAATTAAATGATAAATATTATATAGATTAGCAGGGACAGCATCCTTAAGAACACACCCTACAAGTAGAAAGATGTTGAAAATTTAAAAGCGAAAAAAAAGAGCAGGGAGGACACACACACAAAATTAAAACCAGAACCAGGAAACTTCTGGGCGATGCAATACCAGTTTTATTACTGTGGCAAGAACTTGGGGTTGGGCAGCACTAGTGATCTAATTACATGCATTTGGTACTGAGCCAGCACTAGTCCAATTTACTGTATAGGAAAGTAAGTCCTACAAGGACTCTGTTCCTACTTGATAAGTTGCCTATTTTATATTTGGAAATATAAAGATTTCCTTTTCATTGTGCTGGATGCGCGTACACTTTCCTACCCTTGTTCTGATTTCTATTTAAAAAAAAAGTTTGATAAGGAATAGACATGGATCAGCACCAATTACAATAGGAGAACCAGATGGTGTTGTTGCTTTAGTTCTCATTCCTCCATTCTTTCACAGACTAAACAGGCTCTTTTCCAGACCACAAAAACTATCCAGTATACAAATAATGCAGAATGGTATAAATGTTTTACATTGTGCATATCGAAAGGTAATGTACTGTAATTTGCCTTGATTAATGACTATGGGACTCCTCATTAAAAACACATTATTTTAGAGTTAAACACAATTTAAAACATGTCTCTGTCAGTGTTGCAGATGATTTCTGTGATCCCTGTAATCAAAGAGAGGATGAAAGTGATACCCCATTCCTATTTTACAGAGGCTATGAAATTTACTTATGCCTCCAGGACAACAGACTAATCTGCACACCTGGCTATGTTAGTCACTGCAAATGGTGAAGTTAGGACTGTTACCATTCCTCTGTTAAAAGGAAATATATTAATACAAAATGTTAAACATGTAACTATTAATAAGTTTATACCAATAAAGGGAGCTTGACACACAGAGGGAAGTAATACTTTTTTAGGAGAATCCATCACGAACCATCAAGATAGGATGATAAAACTTTGAACATAAGAATAAAAATAATCAAAAAATGAATTCTTGTGGTGTGATTATTTGGCAGAATGTTTAAAAGTGTCTTTTCTACTTCTAGACAGAAGAGGTTAAGTGTACATTTTGCATTACAAACTGGAAATTCAAGGGACTGTATTTCACCCGTGTAGTCAGAAAAGGCCTTCAGAATTTTAAGTGCCATTAAAGAAAATTAAATTTAATGTCTGTGGGATGACAATGTAAATTAGTGTACTTAAAAATAATAAAAGGCCATTTGCAATTAAGAAGATATGAGAGGCAATAGCCAACAATGTAGAAGCCATAAGCCAGCCAAATGAATGAAATGCTTTTGCATAAGTCTGTAAAAGCTATTTGTAACATACATGAGCAACAGGTGTTTCAAATTACAACCTCGAAGCTCATTAACTTGATCAGCAAAAATTGCATGTATAGGAAAATGTGGATTCACAGAAAAGGATTCTTTATCTTGAAAAAAAGGCTTTGTTAATCAGGGACTTTAGAGATGTAGCATTAGGGACTAATATGAAAGGGTATAAATAGAAATTTAAAGCAGATCCACTTAAATAACAAAGAGAAAAAAGAAAAGTGGAAGCACAACAGGAGAATGAGGGCAAAAGGCAGTGAGAAGAAAGACAATGAAAAAGACACTATTCTTAACATCATTCATCCATCATGCAGCACTGAGGTTCTCTGTCAACAACTTTCAAACATACATTACATGCATTAAATAAACTATACAGCATGTAGGAACCTTTTACATGTGTACTGAGAGAGGAAAGAAAAACTATACTACAGCACTGCTTGAAAGTATGTCAATCCTTCATCTTTCACGTGTCTAAGACAAATTATCTTTATAATATATAAATATAACAGAATATTCAATATTTTACAATATTTAATGAAAATACCCCAAATAATGGACACACGTACAAACATATATATATATATTATTTATTAAATAAATCATGTTTATTTAACAAAAACTCAAGGACACTGTGTGCAACAGTAAGTGAACCTTTTAATTCAATAAGCAGTGGCAAATCCTTTAACAGCTATGACAGTAACCAAGCATTTCTGATAGTTAGTATTCAGTCTCTCACATCTGCTTTGAGGAAGTTTTGTCCATTCTTCCTTATAAAAACTGCTTTAACTGCTCCAGATCTGATAGCTTTCTTGCATGAACAGCCAACTTCAGGTCTTTCCACAACATTTCTATTGAGACCTGGATTTTAAATTGACCATTCCGAACACATAATTTCTTCCTCTTAGTCCATTCTCTGGCAGATTTGCTGGAATGTTAATGGTCATTGTCATGCAGGTGGACCCTTTTTCTGGCTTAGCTTCAACTCACGGACAGACGGCCTGACATTCTCCTCCAGAATATTTTGATATGAGATTAAATCATAGTTCCATCAATGATGGCAAGTTGTCCAGGTCCATGGGCAGAAAAGCAGGATTTACATCAAACACAGCACGGCCAAAAAGATCAGTTTTAGGTTCATTGGTCCAGAAACATTCTTTCAAAAATCTACAGGATCATCCAGATGGTCTTTTGCAAACTTAAGACAAGTACTTATGGGAGGTTTCCCTCCCATGAACGCCATTGCTATTAAGCTTGTGTTGTATTGGTGAGGTATGAACATGGACAGCAGCTGCAGCAAGAGAGGTGTAGTCCTGGGGTTCTTTTGGAAATCTTGGATGAGTTTTCTTGTTGCTCTGTAGGACAATTTTGTAGGACATCCACATCTAGGTAAAATGTCTATTTCTCCATTTGAAGACTATTTGTCTTACAGTAGACTGACGAATTCCAAAAGATTTTGCAGTGGTTTTATAATATTTTACAGACTGATGAGAACTTACAACACTCTTTCCGTGGTTGTCTGAGGTCTTTTTAGATTGTGGCACGGTGCATTACACTTACTTGTTTGTGTAAGACGAAGCTGACTAGATTTCTTACCTTTATAAAGTAGACGGCATCCTAAACCTTGATTGGCTCTTTGATTGGTTAACTTGGTACCCAATTATTTTAGCACCTGGTTATACTGACCTGCTTGACTAATCTAATGAACCTAATGTGGTTCACTTACTTTTGCACAAGCACTTATAAAAGTAAGGGCTAATTTTCAATAAACAAGGACTTCACAATGAAAATGTAACATTTGTAGAACTAAGCAGGGATTCACAAACTTTCAAGCAGCACTGTACAGGTCTCTGTATTACACTCACCGACCAAAATACTGGGAACCCCAGCTGTATAATATTTGACCTCTGTGAGAAGGAAGAACATCCAAAGACCATCATACACTGCAGCTCGAGAGGGGTAGCCTTTGACTGATGATATGATAGATAGATAATACTTTATTAATCCCGTAGGGAAATTGATGAATATGATAAGGGCAATAAACTGTTTCACCAGTTTCCAGGAGGTCAGAGATCTGGTGATTGTTCAGGCCAGGTAGAGAGATGGAAGACTGTCTCATGCTCCTCAAGTAAACCATGGATTTGCTGCAACTGAAAGTGTCTATTCATTTGATGTGGGGGCATTACAGTGATTTTGGTGAACAAGTATACTTTTGTATAGCAAATCCTACCACAGTGCTGATCCAGTTAATCAAGGGCATTCCCAGCACCCCCAGATCATGACAAGACATATCTGTTTCATTTTAAGTAAAGTTAATATAATGTTTCCATATATAAACTGAGGTTAAATTTACAATCCCAATGCCAAATATCCGCAAGAGTTAAAACAGCAAGTCAACCACCATAACATGTCTTAAATATCCCATTCAGTGAATTGTATGCTCACACATCTAAAAGTGTCTTCATTTCAGACTGCTTTGAAGGTAGCTCACATGTCAAGACATTTGAGAATCACTAAATTCAAGACAGTGTACAACAGGGTACAACTATCTAAACTAGTTAAGGGCAGGGTTTTTAATCACACAGATCTCTAAACATTTTTATGAATAAATAACTAATTCATTAAATAAAAACTAGTTGTGTCAAATTCCTGAAATGGAATGGATCATATTCCCATACTTTATATACAGAAAAACTGTTTCTTTTTACCATTCCTTTCAAAGTGGGATCTGCCAACGGAGACCGGTTGCCATGGAAATCTGGCCAGATGTGCAGGTGAACAGTGAGCACGTCCAGGGGTGCGTCAACACTCATCGTGTGCAGATGACTATTTAGGTAAGTATAGATATTCACCCCACTACATAGTGCAAAAAGAAGAGAAAAGATATATGATAGTTTAACAAAAAAGAGTACTCTAATACAGTGAACTTACAGAGTACAAAGTAAATTGTAGCTCACGTACCTTAAATGTAATATTTATACCAACAAATTAGTGGCATCATTAATGTGCAGTTAAAACAAAGGAATTAAACATCTAATTATAAAAGTTAAAAGAAACTTTTACTGTCTGCAGTGCACTGTCTATATTTAAAACATAATAACCATGTGGACTTTAATAACTGCTTTTGTATAAGATTGGGTAGCGAGAGTAGCAACTTAAAAGAGGACAGTTAACAAAATAAATGAAGAAGGTTGCCAGTTCAAATCCCACAGCTGGCAGAGGAATCCTACTTCGTTGGGCTCCTGAGCAAGGCCCTTAACCCCAACTGCTCCAGGGGGGCTGTACAATGGCTTACCCTTGCTCTGACCCCAGGCTCTCTCCCTGTCTGTGTATCTGTGTGTCTCACGGAGAGCAAGCTGGGGTATGCAAAAAGATTAATTCCTAATGCAAGAAATTGTATAGGGCTAATGAAGTGATGTTATGTTATGTTATGTTATGTTATGTTATGTTAAGTATCATTACCTGATAATACCTTTTAATTCATCCTTCATGTGTGCGGTTGTAAATAAACACTTGGAAGATAGCTGTTTGTAAAGAACTGGTTTCAAAGGAAAGAACACAATATCTAACTTTAAAATGGAACTTTATTTCCTACCTAATGGTAAAATAGTGTAGTGCCTTACCACTGTGAAAACCCAGACTGTAAGGAACTTTACCTGAATCAGATAACTGTGTTTAAGTCTCACTAATTCATAACTTTTCTTGTTATCCTGTTGAAGCTGGATTTGCTGATCCAGTCAATGAATTAGTCTGGGTACTGTAATTCAGAGCTAGATGATCTCACAAGGGTCACCTTTGTCTGTTTTATTATGATTGCTGGGGAATAGCAAGGCAATCTTGTAAAAATATCAAGCCATTCTACTGCATTTCCCATCACCCCTTAATTTCAGGGCTTGATACACAAAAAAGTGATAGAGACCAGAACAGTGGGGTGTGCGGGAGGAGGGGGAGTGCGTTGCCATGGACAGTTTTTAGGTTTTGGCTTGAATTCATAACCAAAGCCAGGCTACGTGGTCCATAAAGACAGAGGGCACTAATTAAAACAACATGGGCTTCCTGGATTCCTGCTTCAGACTGGGTCACGTGCAAAGCCCTGTGCCGGCTCACAGTTCACTTTGGGAAAGCAAAACACATGTTTTACTTTATTAGTTGTTTATTTATAAAGGCAATAGAGGAGGAAGATTTAAGGGAATAATCAATTACTTCCATCATAAAAATGAAGTCTGGTAAACAAGTGCTTTAACAAATATTCCTCAGAAAAGGATTTGTTGATGATCACCTGAAGTTAAAAAACACGCTAGTTTCTCCAACTTACCAGTCTTTTATCTGCTGAGAAACAACTTCATACAACTTCATACACCATTTCTTTTGACATTCTTTTAAAAAAAACTACTGTTCCATCAATGAGCATTTACGTTTTGTAAAATTTTTAAAATATTTAAAAAGAAATATGTCTAGGTGCAATTAATACTTTTTTTTTTCAAAAAAATTCTACACAGCAGTCATTTAAGCACATTACATTTTTTTCCTTGAAAACCCTTAAACTGCCCAGAGAAGGTTTGGTTTTTAAATTGCTGTACCAGATTCCAGCTGCAAACTTTGATGTCTATAAAGCACAAGTGTGGATGACACCAAGGATGTCTGCTGCTTGTGGGCCTGCTGAAGCTCTAGGCACTGCTGGTCTGCAGGGCATGCTTGTATCAATTAATTAACCTATATATCTATTTCATTTTCTTACAGAATCATTTTCCTGGTGAGGTTCACCTCAATGGGCCATGGTATAAAAATGCATAATGTAAGTGAAGTACAAGGGCTATGCACTGCATACAGAAGGTTCTCTGTTTCAAACAACACATTATGGAAATGATTTAAAGGTCCTCAACACCTTCAAATGCAGTTTATGGTCTTGTGGTCTGTAGTTAGAAGTAAAAACAGGTCTGAGAAAAAAAACGTAAGAAAACTACAATCGCAGTAGTTTCAGTCAAAGAATTACAATCCAACATAATTTTTAGTTGCTGCTAGAAAAGGTAAATTCTGTTATATTATATGACTTTACTCAAAACAGAGTTTTCTTAATATCCAAGATCCTAGAAGTGCATTCTATAAGAGTGTAAAAAAAAACTATAGAGGCTCCTGTGCTATCCATATGCCATTCTGCTGTTCTGCATGTGCTTAATGCAATAGAAAAGCAAGAGAAAAACAGTTTTTACCAGCTGTGAAGAACAATTAAGTATGAAACTGTAGACTTAATAAAAGGTACCATACCAGGTTTGTCAGAAACTGGCTGACTAATGAAGTTCGTCTTTACCTGAACCAGAGTCAAGCCCTCAGGTTTTACAAGCCTTCATTATTGAAAAGTCCAGCTTGCAATAATAATTCACCGGCTCTTAATGTCTCCCCTGTCAGGCTCTAATGAGGTCCCTGGGGACACTCACATGTGCTTACAGCTTTAACCCCTGACTTCTCAGCAGATGTTTGTTTTGTTTAGAATCTCAGCCAGGCCACCAAAAGGTATGTTTTTTCAAGAATGCTCTCAGCATGCCAATGTGTCATTCTTGGTGCGTTGTGAACATGTTAGTGCTGACACTACATCATGTTCAGTAAATCAAGCTGGGAGCTGATTGTTTGGTGTTTTTCTTTAGTGTGTTACTTGTTAAAACGTTCACTCGACTGCCACCCAACATATCAAATTACAATAATTACCACATGACACAACATGATAGAGAACGCTAAATATTGGCTCCAATTAACAACATATGTACTGTATATAATAATAATAATTGCTTACACTTATATAGCGCTTTTCTGGACACTCCACTCAAAGCGCTTTACAGGTAATGGGGACTCCCCTCCACCACCACCAATGTGTAGCATCCACCTGGATGATGCGACGGCAGCCATAGTGCGCCAGAACGCTCACCACACATCAGCTATCAGTGGGGAGGAGAGCAGAGTGATGTAGCCAATTCATAGAGGGGGATTATTAGGAGGCCATGATTGGTAAGGGCCAATTGGAAATTTGGCCAAATTTGACATATATGAAGCCATAATGTCCTAAGTTTGCTCAAAAGAAAGGATTTTATTGCATAAAGTAGTGTCTGCTTGTTAATAAATGATTTAAATACACAATTAAGAGATCTATTCAACCACTTTACGTAACAGAAATAATGAAACAAGGAGCTATAGAAAATTAAAATGAACGTCACCACTGATGATCTTTTATGTTCCTTAAAGATAAGTTATTAAACTACAGATGCCATATGTGGTGCTATCAGCACCATGCACAGTTTACTTCAACCAAAGAGTCCCTGAGTGGTAACTAAGATGTGGAGCTGACAGGGAAGAACATACAAACCTTTCTTTAGCTTTTTCCTTTAGCTCAGGGAAGGCAGCATGCCCTTTAATCATATGGTCCATCTACAACACAATATAAACCATTAAGTGAAGCTGGAAAACAATCAAGGAAAAAAGTGTGACCAAGGTCTTTCTGTTTCAGCTGTGCTTTAGCTAATTTCTCTTTACTGTTGGAAAGTTGAAACCCATCACACTGCAGTGAAAGGTTGCTCCTGAACCCTGAAATTCAGATCATCCATTGGATTTCAGCGGGAACTAGGTGCTGCAGATCTGCTCACAGTAATGGTCAGTCAATGTTAAAATAAATTCCAAAGCTTTTCGCACACATCTGGCACCATCAAAAGAGAACAAGAATACCCACATTAACATGCAAAAATAAACCAGCATAGTGTATCTTCATCCAACTAACCATCCATATATTTTCAAACTGCTTTATCCAATTCAGGGTCACAGGAGATTCGGGGTCTATGTGAATCTCGGAACCCTGTGCATCTTGGCAAGCAACATGCGCAAGGCAAGATACAACCAGTCCATAGCAGGGCACACATAGACACAGACATAGGCACATTGTCAACCAGGGGCAGTTTTCCAAGAAGTAAATAAATCTACCAGTATGTTATTGGAGTGTGGGAAGAAACCGGACCATCCAGAGGAAACCTCAGGTTATAACTAGGAGAACATCCAAACTCCACACACATATTACCCCAGGTCCAGAATTGAACTGGGGGCCCTAGTGCTAAGGGGCAGCAATGATAACCAATGTGCCACCATGCTGTGCTTACTGTATCCTTATTGGGTAAAAATATCTAAATAATTAAATAAACTAAAATGATTAAGAAAGAAATTACAAACACAGTACATTAGGACTAATTTGATGGTTCATTACAGTTCCAGTTCATGGATATTCTAGGAAGAACCTATTCCAACTCACCAGTTTACCTGTGGCACTTTGTCCTGCTTCATTCAACCAAAATGCTGGAACCATTGCAGAGTAATATGGACCCCACACACCTGGTACAAAGACTGGCTGCTTGCTGATCTGAAAATAAAATGACATAATAAGCTATAGAAAAAAGAAAAATGCAATATTAACAATTTTATTTGAAATAAAAAACACTGATTTCATAACTGTGTACTAAAACATTTATCAGACTTCATATATACAATATCTTTTTATCTGTAAAGTACACTTATGTCAACTTTCTTAAAGTTGTTTTTTGTAAGTATAATGTATACTGTAGGTTCTCAAATAACCCTAAGAGATACATACCAAATGCATATCATCAAACATCACACATCACATTTTGAGTAAAAAATGTTAGAATTATCATAATTATTTTTTTAATAATCTCCAACATTATTGTATTGAAATTACAATGATTTGTCTAATAGTATAATTAATATGGCTAGAGAGTACTCTGACCTAAATGAGCACATCTTTTACAGTTACCATAAAATATACATTTTTAATTGGTTTGGTAGCTTTTTTGCATAAGATCTACATGGCATTTTATGTGTTCAATACAGCAGCTTCTTATATTAAGTGAATGACAGCTATGTTGGGCTAACTTCAACACTCATTGCAGATCTTGCTTAAGACACTAAATCTAAACATTCATTTTAGACTGGCAGTGTTCTATTAGAAGATGCTCGAAGTGTTTAACTGAACTGCAACATCAGCAGTAGAGAGATTTTCCTCTCTGTGTGCCACAAAGATGGAGCCTCTATTATTTGCCATCTAAGTGGCACAGATTCAAAACCCTCACTTCTGCTCTTCTAGTCTTCAAAATTAATTTACAATCTGCATAACTCCTTAATACTCTAGTCAAACCTGCTTCCACACAAATAGCCAACAGAATAATCCACTGACAGTAAATGATTCTTTTTGTTTAACAATTTTGTTTTATAAAACTATCAGAAAAAAACTCAGAATTTTCCAATTCCAGCAACAATCTGCGGTGACTAGTCAACAGATTTCAACAGTAGGTTAATTAAATTTGTGATTGTCGAGCTTCACTGTGTTAGACTGTCATTATATCCAGACATAAACTGCCCCTATATAAAAAATACAGGATGTAATAAAGGGAAGAGACAAGCAAGTGCAGAAAACATTAACTTTCATACTTTTACAGGAGAATTGCTTGTTTTCTTCTTTCTTCCCTTTATTTACCATTTCACCATGCGCTTGAGTTAGCCAACCCCCCTGAGCTGCAGTTTGATCTCCTCTGCTTAATGCACAACATTCAAATACTAATGTATTTCTACTTTACCTTTTCTTAAGTTTCCTAAAGCAAAAATCTCTTCATCTGATTTTATACATAAATGCACACCATGTGAGTTTTTTTTCTTTACGATTTATGCTTCAGCTGCAGAACCAAAAATATATACTGTAAGTATTGTAGGCAGTATTTATAATTGTAGGTTAGTAACTGAAGTGTCACTTACAATGCTCTGCTTCCTGGCATTCAGTTCAACAATAAAACTTTCTGTAGCTCTGAACTTTATTTGTCCCTGTACATTAATGCAAATATAACTCCTTCCAAAAAGTATTTTCTATATTGTTGTGTCCTGGCTCTACTGTCTCTGTTGAGTGTTAACTACAGAGAGAGGAGGTCACTGGTTCATTTCTCTGCTTCGTGTTTCAATAACACTATTCATACTGACATGCCCCTCTCTGCAGACATCTCCATATAGATGGGAGCAGGATGGGCTGAACCTATAGATAATGCACCAACTTCACACCTCAGGGTCAAGCCACTACAAAGCCAAAGCAAACCAAGCTGAAGTGGGCTACCCTGCTCTTACTGGGAAAGCTGTGGGTTTATTTGTCTAAAGGAATGTACACAGGCAACTCTCTGAAGACGGTCTACATTGATTTCACTACAGGACCTCTTGACATGGGGAAGAAATTTGCTGGGTCAGAAGGGTCAGCCTGCTGCACTCTTCACCAGGTTCACCTCACTAGAAGGGTCAGTTAAAAATAACATCTCACCTGACACAGGGCAGAAAAAATTGACACTTTCAGTAACTGCCCTGAAGGATTTTCACCTCTTCTATTCTATTCTAAGGTGTCATTTGTACGAAACCTTCAAATGTAAACTTAAAACATTTACACAACGAATCTAGTTTAATCAAGTAGCACTGTTAGTTATTATATCACTCATTGTTTTCTCTTGATAATTTCAAAAAAAGAAAGTTGCTGTTTAAGAGAATTTAATACAGTGCATTGGTATCAACATTGCCTTTACTGTACATGTGGATTAATTTTCAAACAAATAATAATGAAATAAAAATAAAACTATCAGAAAAAGCAGTGGGTCAGAAAGGCATCATGTACAGAATAAGGAAACTTTTTTTCTAATATTTCTCTACCATTTTTATCACATTAAAATGTTATACAGTAAACATACATATTTTGCTTGTGTCACTACCTTAACAAGTTTATATTTCTGTTTCCTTCTGGGCAGAAAAGCATTACAATGGTTAAAAAGTGTTTACACACAAAATACAGTGTGTAACATCCTATCTTCAACCTGAGTTCCTCTCAACAGGGACAAATGCTGCAAAGCTGTCACATAGCCAGGAAAAAAATCATAAGAAAATGTAACTGGCTTCAGCATAATTTGTAACATGTCTTTCTTTGCAAAGAGGTCTGCGCTACACTTGTAAATGATATTGGTATTTACTAAGAAGAGTAATAGTGCAAAGTATCAAAAAATACTTCCAGCATAGAACAACCAGGCAGTCTTTTGATAGAAAAGCTTTTGGAATTTCTGGCCCAGGTCTAAATTTAAAGCTCATTTAAATTACACGAGGATCTACAGTAGAGCAATTAAAAGCTGAGGCATTTGTGTTTTCCCACAGCCACACTTCTACAAATCAACGCTAAGACTTGGCACAGAGACCTGTCATCTGCTTGGCCTTCCACAGACCCAGAGCACAGATGCCTTGGGAAACCTGTGGCACACAAGAGCTTCCAGGGTCACAACAGGCCTGCAGGGCTTATTTATGTTCCTCTTTAAAATGTTCCGCAAGCCAGCCAGACTGAATTCCATTTGCCTCGGTGCAGGAACTTTAGCAAGCAGACACTGGTTTTAACCCTTCCTACCACACACACAAAGCACTCTTACAATAATTTTTTCTTCAGAGTTATGTCTCTCCTGATTGATGATTATATTTATGCACAGTGACTACATAGATTAGTCATTTTTTAAAACATTACAGGGAACAATTTAAAAGGCTTTTATCTGTCTATCTGCCATTTGTCTGCTGTTATTTTACTACCTTCTACAAGTCAAATAATGCCTTACAACAGCAGTTAAATCCTAAATGGCCTGAAAGGACCTAAACCCATATATGTCTTAACATTCAAAAAGTAAGAGGTCATTCTGAAATATTCCACCTCCAAGGGCCACTATATTACAGGTAAATGTGCTGTTTTTTCAGGTCACTAAACATTACTGACATCATACTTTAAAATTAAAATTATTATGTTCTTTTAACTTAAAACATTCTGCAACGTCTCTGAAAAGAACTTCGAAAAGGAACAGAGTTGATTTAAGAGGCTTTGACTCCAGGAGAAAAAGAGAAACTGAGAAAGAAACAGAGCTGCTGGCTCATCTGTTCCTGAGGATCAGCGGTGAACATTATGGGGCTAATCAGAGGCCTAAGACGAAAAAAGCCGGAGATGACTCTGCAATCTGTTATTAGTTTAAAAAAGAAAGGCGGGCGGCTGGGTTAAGCATGGACCAGCTTAGCCAGGAATCAACAGTGTTTGTGAACCCCAGGGCCATGAACCTCGAGTGTGGGCCAATAGGGTGTAACCGAAGCCTATAACAAGCAGATGTTACAGATTGACAGAAACACAGAGATTTGAAAGCTTCTCTGAAGAAAAATAGCTAAAACGCCCTGCATGAGAGATACAGTAATGATGCCCCCACCCTTTTTAAACTAATGAAAAACCGCTGTCCAAATAGTGCATTATTGCCTAGAGACATAAGAAACTATATCCACAGGCTACGCTGACAGGCTGTAGGGCCCGATCAGCATATTAAGTTCCCCCACAATGGAGAGTTCAAGTGCTCAATTACTTGTGTTCTAGTAACATTTAAACTGACATCTGACTATTGCAAGACAATCAAACATTCTACTTCTGGCCTGTTCATAAGCAAAGACACACTTATAGGTTCTCAAAGAATCTACACAGTTAAAATGCAAAATGAATGGAAAATATGTTTAAATACTTTGCAACACTGCAATTATTTTATAATAAGTGTAATTGAAAATAAAACCCAACTTCACCCCACCTTAACAAGGCATTCACACATTTCTAGTTCAGTCTTAAACACTTGCCAGTTAGTCTCTTAAGTGCTCAGAAATAATAAAACAAGCTGAGGGACAAATTTACTCTCTATACTGATAAGCTCCCAGCAGGGATTTATTGAAGTGTTTTATATGACTAGGGAATTCTCTAGTTCTGCTCACACTTACTTTCTGTGGTTACTCAAGGATCAAGAGTTAATGTATTGCAAAATTTCAAAGAAATTTCAATTTATTTCTTTTCATCAGTCCTTGAAGTTGCAGTCTTCAATTTACTGTCTCCTGAATTATTTATTAAAAGCTTTCTGGTGTTTTTTTATGCCCTTATTCATACATAGCTTTTCTCAGTATGACATCATCAAATGTGCTCACTCCTTAACACCCAGAACATTTAGCTTTGCACGACTTGAATACAAAGCTATAAAACAGAATCCATGAACATTTTAACTTTTCTGCTATTAAAAAAAGCAACATATTCAAGGCTATAAAGATGTGCAGACATTATCACAATATATTTTCTACACTTAAGAAAATCTTGTGTGACTTTGATGTCTGAAAAATATCCATGTATTATTTGTTCAAAAGAAGCAAAAAATGGTGATATCTTACTATCTAAAAATGCTAATCAAACATTTTATCAAACAGTCTTCTTCAGTTTTACTTCACTTGGTTGGAGAAGTTATTATTGCTTGGAAAGGTTTCCAGCTGGCAGCAAATGACAAAAAAACTTTTCAAAGTCTGAAACACTGCCCACAAATTAAGCTTCTCATGGCTCCATAAAACACAGGCCCAGAACTGGCCTATGATGAGTACTCCTTAATGTTACTGAAACAGTATGCAGCTGTTGTTAAAGGCACAGAGACCCTTTGTTGCTGAGGTTTTAAAAGAGGGAAAAGTGCAGAAGGCGTGTAGGGGCGTCAGCTTCAGTCTGTGTCCAACTGGAAACCTGTAGAGTCTACTACACGTCTCACACAAGACACTGTGATCGATCCCAGGTTGTTTGCAGGTAAGCAAACAGCCATTGAAGACAGATATTAAAACATGCAATGAAACCCAACTGTTTCAAGGAGCAGTGTGAAACAGTGTTAGTACCGCAATGCAAACTTCACTATTTAATGTGGACATGACTGAGCCTAGTTTTCAAAATTTAAAAAACAGCAATTATTTTTTATTATGTGCCTACATAATTTCGGTGTCACGAATAGCATTTTTACATCTTGGCTCAGAGCGACGTCTTTACCGGTTTAGGAAGAATGAGCAAGTGAAGACAGACTCCTTTGTCCCCATCCACCAATTAAACTAATCATCTTTTTACATGAGCCCTGCAGCAATCTTCAGGGTATTCAGCAGATCCGTCTATGGCGTTACTGTGAGCATGCTGGCACCCAGGCCGCTGTCAGACTCCTAGCATGTCCAAACATCAGAGAAATTAGGAGAATAATCGGTAAACAATAACAAAATTAGCCAAGTGAAATATAAAAGATCATGAAGCTTGAGGAGAAAGTAACTGTTAATGACCCACAGAACATTTAAAAGTAATGTTCTCAGTCTTTGGGTAGAGTAAGTGCTTCTATATAATACTTTAAGGTACTGTAAATGTAAATTTTGGGATAAAAGCTGAGCGACACAAGACATTTAACTTCAATTTATCCAGCCTTTTTTCTCAAACATATGCCAAGATTTACAGATAAGACAGACAATGCATCCCTTTCACTTTGAAAGACTTAACTGTTCCAAATAGTATTGCATTGTTGTTTTCAGTGGTTTAGAAGTTGTCATGTCCTGTAAAGAACTTTCATTTATCTTTATTAGGTTGGAGCAGGAAATTCTATCTACTACAGTATGTCAGTTTAATTACACTGTCTATTTTTGAATTCCATATACATTTTTATTTTGTTGGAGGAAAACATTAATTAATGGCCTGGTCGTAATGTAAAATAACTACATTTTTTTGAGTGCATTGTTATTTTTTAAGAGAAAGGTTTTAATTTGCCATTTAAGAACAAGCTGTTTCATGTTGACAATTGCTGACTTTTTTTTAATCAAATATGACTTAGATCAAAGTTTATTTATTATAAAGTTTCTTGGATATTGGTAACATGCTACTCGAACACAACCTTTTCCCTCCACATTTCTCCTCAATTATATAGTAGGATAACACGGATTATTTTTTTTATCTGAGGAATTCTTTTAAAACTAAACCTGAATGTCAGTACATATGTCAGTACATACTGTAAATTTATCAAATCAAGAAAGAGCTTATTTATGTTAAATAAGCATCCACTGCTAATTCAGCATATATATTTTCATTTAATGGATTGGACTGAAGCAACGGAAAATGTACTGTGTAAAACCCACCCATAGCACCTAGAATCTGACATAAAATGCCTCCCACCAGCAACAAACTTCAATCACAGAGATTAATTTCACTTAATTATGTGATTTTTCCCTTTTTATTTCTATAAATGTCATCTAAATTAACAGACTGATGAAATGATCAGCGTGATTTGATTGTAAGCATCATCCTTGTAATACATCATAGACAATACATGCTAAAAATGAAATGTTGTCAGTAGGATTATCTGCACATCCCATATCATCACACCACTGAAAAAACTAAATACACTGAAGAGCAATGAGCAGACAAAAGTCAGCTACAAATGCAAATCCGGAATTATGAAAACTAAGTTAGGGTAAGAGAGAGTCTGATATGAAATATACCTTTTCTTTGTATGTTGTCAAGTTTCGAGATTTCCAGGCTGGGTGTTCATTCTTTATTAATCATTTTATGATTTCATTTATACTATCCATCAGGCTAAATTATTATCTCTATGGTTATCTCTAACTATGAACAAATGACACTGTAAAGAACAAAACAAAGCAATAAAAGTTTATTTTTTAGTCAGAAGCAGGATAGCTTGTCCTTCTAAAGCATCTCAAACTATAACAGCAGTCCAATCAATGAATAAACTATACCAGGCAAGAAAGCTAAATATAGCTGCCTCTGTGTGTCAACAATGTGAGTACACAACGATATACTGGATCTGACTTTGCAAGAATATTGTCACAGAAGACTCTGTTTCAACCTTCTCATCACTATCTAGGAAAAGAGCACTTATTACCTTGCAAGACTTCTGGCAAACAAAGCTGTTAAGTAGAAAAATCACTAGTGGATCTACAAAATCACACATAAGTAAACATATATACAAAACTGAAAGTAAGGAGAACATACATTTTAGCACCTGCTTTCATTTTTTCCCAGTGAAAATCGGAATGGCCATGAATAATGCTCAAGAGAATGCACAGTGTACATAATAAAGCATGCATTCATTATTTTCATATGCTCGTTTTTGTACATAAAAAAACATCAGATGTAAAAACTGGCATTTGCATAAGCATTTGCACATAGTCACTCAACTCCGGTGGTTGATTTATCAAAAGTGGGATTAGTTTGCCTGTAATGAACGTCTCCTGGTGATGCATTAAGAAGCAAATTGCTCCAAGAGACCCAGCAAAGGTCAGCATCTCCTTAAGAAATTACACATCCCGAGGTTCTCACAAGAGATCAAACAAAACGGTCTCCTATGTGACCCACAGCACTATCACAAAGTGCATCGTGCATGGAAGAGTTTTTAAAGTGCCGACAGACGCTGTCTCTGAGGATCGTCTTTCTCTCATTAGACACATTCCGTTAAACCTTCTATCTTATGCTACTTAAAAAAAATAATTTCTTTTTATTCTTTTTCCTTTCCCAACCAGCAGCTGTGTGTGCCAAAACCACAACACAGGATGACCTTCAGCTCTCTTGTGGAAGACATTTATCTGCAGGGATCAACTTTCAAAGGTGTTTGTGCTGGCAGTGGTCCACGGCAGGTACACATGATGAGGATCAAAGAGGGCATCTGGACAACCCTTCAGTGTTGATTAGGTGAACTGAGCCATTAAACGTTTCTGCACTGAGGGCACTGATAGAGAGGCACTTCAGACAAATACTAACTATAGCCAGGCTTGCCATCTCTCCTCATTACTCTTACTTAAGAGTTCCTGTATTTACTCCATTACATACAACACTCAATAACAACACGTACATGACTGTAAAAGCAGTTAAAAGCATAATAAGGAACCTGTGTACCAGACAGATGCTATGTTTATATCTGTCATATCACATTTCTGAATTCCTAGGTAATGTTCATGCACTTTAAAAGACTCACAAAGTTACCTGATACAAAATGAAATACTAATATTAAGTTTCCTAGTAGTTTTATATGATATTGTACCTGAGATGTATCATTCCCCATTGTGTACTGAAGCTTTGATTCTTATTTTCTCAGATAACAAGTTTACCTAACCAAATTTTTAAAGAAAAACACATGTAAATGTACAGTAATTATGAAAGCATTCACAATTTATTTACAATATTACAATAATGACAATTATAAGGAAAGTGACTGTATGAGCTGGTGTTATTTATTTAAGAGTGGAGAATGAAGAATAAACATATTTGTTTCAGGAGCTCTGGACTGGATATGAATTATAACCTACTACTTTTTGTTTTGGTTAAAATGTCTGGAAATTGATCAAAAAGCAATAGGACCTGTAACGTAGAAGAGATATTTCTTGGATTTATTAGAAGGTTAAGGAGACAAACTTGAATATTTCAGTTAGTAAACATTTAAACCGACAAAAACATTCGTCAGTAACTGCCATCTGAAGACTTCTTTTGAAAATGAAAGCTACAGTGTTTATACACATACTGTAAGTTTAATTATGCTCGGGCAGCTCTGATTAACAAGGGTATATTGCTTCCTGTTGGCACCTAGGGTTAAACTTTGGGCCAGGATAAATCAATGAGATAAGCTTAATAAAAGTGTACTGCAATGTCTTGGTTGAAGAACAGTAGCCACTTGTGTGTGCAGATATATACACACAAAGAATTGGTTTACTTCCAAGTTTGAATACACTAGTCTCATTATTGGAAGGTTGTCTTAAAAACTACCGCTGAATATACTGTAATATCAGGGTCTCCAACTTTTTTCCCTGGAGAGTTACATTCTTATGGTTATCAGTAATAATTTATCCACTTAATAGGTTAATGAATAAAACTTAATGTGATCATTTGAAGATACCTATAAACTTGGAAGATTTGGGGCTTTCCAAGTCATGATTCTTGTGTAATACTAAACAACACTCTATCATGACATTGTTAACACAGTAATTTACTACAGAACGTCATTGTACTGCATCAATAAGTCAAAGCTGTTTTTTAAAAAAACTGCAAAGCTGATCTGTAGTTTTGCATTTTTTTCTTTTACAACACACAATTTATAGTTTAACAAACTGTAGCTGTTTTTTTACTAGATTATTTGATGTGGATTTCTCTCAACAATTCCCAGGACAGACAAGATAAAAAGATGTTGTAAACGAAATCCAGCAACAACTGAGTGAAAACAAACTGAGGCTTTAATGGCAGTCCACAAAAATGTACTGCAGGGGGGCAAAATTATGTGTTGTAATTACATTTCATATGTTATTTAATATAGAAAAAAATATTTTGCTAATGGTTACCAGGATACTAGTTCTTACTCTTAGGATGGTCTTCACACATTTTCACATACAGTACATTGCTATATAAGTGTAAGCAATTATTATTATTATTATTATTGTACAAGATTCCTTATTCTTTCATTTTCTTCATCCCTTTGTAGATGTTTTTAACCTAACAGCATAAAAACAGTAGCACAAATATGCAGATGAGGACATTTCTTTGGGAAACTGAGGGAAGAGAGTCTATAAGGACAATAACATGTGATGATGGTACACACAATATAGGGGTCTAAAGGGCAAAGTGTCAGGTTGTGAGACAGTCTCTTTGTCATCATGTGACTTACCCCCATGTGACAGGAAGAGGTTCCACAGATCAAGGCTAAGCGAGATGTGATTGGTTGTTTCTCACAAGGCAAGTTATACCCTCTCACATCTGCTCCAATTACACCTGAAAAATAAAAAAAAATGAATATCTTTAGGGAGTCATGTCCTTTCTTGATAGGACCAATGAAAAGTCAATACAGTAATACATTTACTTTTTTCTACAAAAAATAAAAAAGACAATGTAAAAGAGATCACAATGTGTACTAACAGTATATCAGTCTAAGTAATCCTTCAGATTCTTCAAATTTATTTTAGCTAATTTATTAAATCAACATGATTTATCGCTGTTAGAGGCACAAATGATTACAACTGTCACTAAAGCAAAAGGAGAAAAAAATAAACCGAAATACCCAATTTAAATAAAAATTATACACAAAACATAGAGAAGTTTCACTGGCTGAAGCTGATAGGGATGGTTCAGTTCAATGTTCCAGGGATTTGAAGATAAATTAAAACAACAATTTAAGCCAGATATATATGTATTTCGTTCCCCTAAAATTAAAAAATAAAGCACATTATGCTAAATTAAGAAGCTAGTGCCTCTTTCAAACATTCTAAAATAAAGCAACCTTATGTCTGTTATTTAAACGCACTGCAGGAACCCAGATGAAAATAATTACTCCTGTTTATTTATTAGCACTTAAGGGCTGTTGTTGGAGAGGGGAAATGGTAACTCATTTATTCTTTCCTCAAAGACTACAGCTTAATCAAATCCTTGATGGAGGAAAAAAGACCTTTTCCTTTCTGTTACTTAAAATCATGCATGGATGATTTAATGTTTTTTGCTGGAAAAAAAAACAATGTAATTTCAGAAACAGGCAATTTATTCTTGAACTCATCAAAGCTTTGGTTTCCATATTTATTGCATTTTCAAGCTCTGTCTATGAGATGCACAGTTTAAACTTCTGAACAAATTGCATATCGACAGGCCTAAGAGCTTTCAATTAGTAGAGCTAACACTAGGCTGGATTAAATAATTACCCATACACTTTAATAAAGTGAGGGCTTGGAAAAGTACTGATCAAGACATATTACTGTACGACAGGAGACTATTTCAAGGAGTGCCACTGAAATGGCTGACCATAATAATACTGTATACTGTATACAGCACATACAGGACATGCACATGCATAGTAAATAGTATACAGTATATAGTGGACATGCACATGTGTACAGTACCTATATAACCCACCCCAAAGCCTAGTTTCCACTGCTTCATTTTGGTAGAAGGGGATCAAGGAGTGCTCAGAAAGATTTAGCATGAGATAATTGGATCTTGGTAGGTGGGACCATTTTGTGAAAGCTTTTTAATGGCCAGCAGTCATATCACTCTGCAACTCGCAACTGGTAACCCACTGAAGCTAAGCAGGTGTGAGCCTGGTCAGTACCTGGATGGGAGACCTCCTGGGAAAAACTAAGGTTGGAAGAGGTGTTAGTGTTGCCAGCAGGGTCTGTGTGGGTCCTAATGATCAAGATGGGGACACTATACTGTAAAAAGGCATTGTCCTTCAGATGAGACGTGAAACCAAGGTCCTGACTCTCTGTGGTCATTAAAAATCCCAGGGCGTTTCTCAAAAAGGATAGGGGTGTAAAGGTCAAATTCCCATTGGCCTTTACCAGTCATGGCCTAATAATCCCCATCTATGAATTGGCTTCGTCAGTCTGTTCTCCTACCCACTGATAGCAGGTGTGTGGTGAGTGTACTGGCACACTATGGCTGCCGTCACATCATCCAGGTGGATGCTGCACATTGGTGGTGGTGGAGGGGAGTCCCCATTACCCATAAAGCACTTTGAGTGGAGTGTCCACAAAAGCATTATATAAGTATAAAGAATTATTATTAATATTAATATAATTAATATTAATATTATGAATTAATGTATTATTATTCCAATTAGGAATTAATATTATTAATATAATGGCTCTCTTCCTCTTCCTGGCTAAAGTGGAAGAGGGTCAGCTACACCTACAACCAACACCTCTGTGTTCAAATCACAACGAGATGCAATAACAAAAAAAAATCTGACTTAATCCATGGAAGGATGGATCTCTCCTGACCAAGACAACTGATGGATGTAACTGTACACAAGGATAGAGAGAGCTACAGTAAATTACAGGTATAAAGCTCTAGATAACAACAGGACACTGTCCCAAGCTACATACAGTAAAATAGTAGAAGACTAAATAACCAGGATATTTAAGTGGGCTATTGTTGGACTAAATGATATAAGGCTCAAAGCAGAACTGAAACTGTTCAATTGCTGAACAAAATGCTGTGAATGACCAGCAGTCGACAGGTTTATCTGTTACGAGACACTGAAAAATAACATTGTAGATATAGTACTGTATGTTTCAGACAGGGTGGCAAAACTTAAGACTAACTAAAAACAAATATAAACAATAGATCATTCACATACTGTATGTAGTCCAAAAATAAATATAGCTGACAGCACCCATGACTAGGGGCCAAGACAACTTACACCATGTTGACCTCTGCCAAACTGTGAAGATTTATGAGTGTACAGCCTTCAATCAAAAGGTAAATACTATAATAAATGCAAATTGATCTTAGCTGATATCAGATTAGTTTGTTGTAGCCATGACTTTTCAGGGTCATGTTTGTTTCACATCAATCAATATAACAATATTTCAGAGGTGTTCCACTATGGCTGTCCAACCTTGTGACCTATGACCTTCACTGTACATGTGGCACAACTTCCCAAAAGTATCCTTTACAATTAAATGGTTTTTCACACAAAATTTGATTTTATGGTCATCTGAACATCTGGCAGAATAACAAAAAATACTGGAGTCAGAGATCACACCTTTTTTGACAGAGTGTATACAGATTCCTATGTGTGTTCCATAGAAACTATTAGGTTTGTGTTTGATGTTCAAAAAAGGTCACATGCAATGATAATGCACTGATAGGGGACATTTATTATTTCATATCATCCAATGTATTCAATGGTAACCAAGACACTATCTGCACTCTATAACAAATTCTAACAAAAATTTGCTTTTGGCCTTTAGGATAAGTTATATCTCAGAGACATGATCATTGATACAGCATAATGTATATGGGTTTCGATATGTGTTTTAATGGGAGTCTCTATCTGCACTCTGTAAAGAATTATAAAGCTGTTTTACATACTACCTTAAGGAGATGTCAAAAGTCACCATCAAGGACATTCCAATCAGTGGAATAATCTTAATAATTACAGGGTTTCAGCAATATTTTTGAAGTCAGAGAGTGAAAAAAACTGGCAAGAATGTCTTCTACCATAACCATCACCAGAATAAGAATCATCCTTTTCCTTCCAGAAGCCTAAAAGGTAATAGACATGGATAGGCTCCAATGGAATGAACAGTGACACTGACTATATACCAACAACTACAAATACACAATTCTGTATCATTACGTAACATCTTCAACACAGAGAGTGACCACTAACTTTATCCATTTGAATGTTATGACTGAGAAAACATTCTGAAGAAATATTCTGAAATTCAAAACATATTACTTGAGAAAGCAAGCATCTTTGCAACAATCTGGTGCACTTTGAGACCTAGGAGATAAAAGACCAGACATTAATTAAATGTGTGACAGTGTCATAAAACACCAGAGCCACAGCAAATGACATTGCAAAGAAAAGAGGTAACTGAGAACAAAATCCTAATAAAGAAAGCAAGAAGTTGAGTACGAAATGTGCTTATTAAGTGCATACGGTATCTCCAAAGCTCTTTCTAGTCACATTGGAAAACATTTTTTATGACAAAGGATTACAAAGAGATGTAAGGATTCTAAAATGTATAGATATAAGTCTCTTTTGAATTACTGATAAAACTTATTTGCAACAAATCCAGTAATATACCAATCACAAGTCCAAGAACATCACAAAGATAGCACCAAAGCAGATCTTAAAACCAACTTAACCAAAAAAACCTAAATTATAGGAATATGTTCTTCCACAGCAAACTGAAGAGGTAAACAAGTTGTGTACTTGGATCAATTAATATTAATATCATATTAATACTAGCATACAGCTAACCCTGAATACAAAAAAGGATACCCTAACTGCAGGTGTGGCAAAGAAACAGTAAAAAACATACGCTTGGCATGACAAGAAGAGACAAAAAAGGTCTTTCTTCAGGAGACAGTTAACAGACTGCAGAATGATAGAGCTTAATGACCAAACAGTAACATTTCTGGAAGAGTGAAGTAACTAAAATGGCACGGGGCTGAACACACAGCAAGAAAAACAGATCACTGTTGGACCAAGTCAATGCTGGGCTGAATGACCAAGAAGAAGATCTCTTATGAGATGGGAAGACAAAATCAGTTATGCTGCAGGTGCAAAAAGTATGTATATATTATATTATATTATATTAAATACAGTATTGTACATTGTACCAAAGTTATTCACAGACCGTCAGTGTTCAGGGAACAGATGACTTCTTTATTTCTATTAACAATTTGCAGAAGGCTTAGGCCCAAACAGACCTAAGAACTGTATCTGCAGTTCTGCTCTGGACACTGTCCTGAGGAGCATGAGAGTGAACATTCATCCACCAAGCTATTCATGGGGAAAGGTGGAGTCTCTGTGCTGTGGAGGAAATGTCTGGTTCCACCACTGAATTTCCTACACTTCTTTCTCTCTACCATGCCCAAAGCAGGAAAAGCAACACTTGGTTTAGGAGACAGCCATTTTAGTGCTGGAGTGTCTGACTGTCAAATCTCAGTTGAGGGGAAAGGTGACCCCGTATTTTATATACCAAATTCTAGAAACGCATAAATCAAATAAGAAAAGTAATTACTCCATGTGTGGATTACAAATCTCAATACTATTTGGATTTAGAAAAGTAAATTGGAAGAGTAAAGTAGTAACTTAATGTAACCCTTATCACTTTACTGTGTTTATCAAGTTTTTCTCTAGAGTGCACTTGAGATTTGTTATTATCCCATGTGTAGACAACATGAGGGTATCTCATATTTATCAGCCTGTAATACTGAAAAATATTATGAAAAATCTAAAACCTATTTGTCAATGACAGTGGAAATGGAAGTCAAACTGTAGGACGGTAAAACCTTTCAATAAAGAAAATAAACCATGCTCATTTTAAAAGAACATCCATATTTCAAAGAGAAGGACTTAGGTAAATGTTTGCCCCTCATCACCTCCCTCATCCTGTGAGGCGCCAGTATTATCCTGTAGTGATCTCTAGAGGTGAGCAATAACATCTTTACACAGATGCCTCGGTGTTTCTCCACATAATCCATATAATCTTCTTGTCACAGGGGAGTTAACAGTAATTCATTTACAACCTCCCTTATGTCCAACACAACCAATCCTCCTCTGATCATGATGGAACATAAAAGCCTGTCCCTGACAAGCTACGCTGTTTCAGAGCTTTATTTTGTCTGTTTTTTAATCAGTCTGTTTTGATAGTATAAACTTGCTATCTTTGTTGTAAGTTTTATTTTTAAATAGTACTCTTGCCTATGCTGACCCTTCAAGAGATGTGCAGCATCGTCCAAAGCCTGACTGAGCATTGCTGAAAAGATCAATGTGGCTTAGTTTAGGACTGTAGATTAATAGCAATGCCTAAAAGAGTGATGCATTTACAGATGTGCACATTCCTTTGGCTATAAAACAACAGGGTTCAAAAGGTCCATCCCCTCTTCCTCACCATGGTAACTGGACACTGAGTAATGTTGGTCAGCATTAACAGAGTGAAATATGGAAGGACTCCCTCAGTCCTGAAGTCCCTTTGGTTACTGTGAAGGCCTGTTAGGAATCCTGTACCCTCCATACTCGGCAAACAAGATTCTGACAAACAAGTCAGCAATGGAATAACAGACAAAAAAAAATTACTAACTGTGTTATCTCAGGGGCTGTTCTGGAAGATGAAAGCTGTAGCAAAGTGAGACCTCAAATCATTGTTGTATCCATGTCACTGGATCAAGGTCACATTTTGTCATGATGTGTGTGCAACAATTTCTCCACCATAAAAAACACAGTCCTATGGCAACCAGTTAACGGTGGCATGAGCAGGGCGGTGATGGAGAGAAGCTGCTAGTCATGGACTGGTGGCAAAGAGGTGGCTGTTAGAAGAGGAGCATCAAGCTCTTAGGCTGATGCAAAACCCACTGCATCTCTTTAATATGAATCAGATAATTGTGCTTCCAGAACTTAATATGAATCAACCTCGGTAGAATTAATATAACTAGATTACATCACTTATTTACCCAAAGAGAGATCTGTTTTTTCATGGAAGATTTTTTTCCTCTGTATCAAGTTTTGATTTTAAATATAACTTCCAACAAGCAGTTCTGTATAGAAAATGATCATGCATCATTCTTTCAACATAAGGATGAAAGAAAACATATATGTGGTTTAGGGCAGTGACAGATTGGTATATAGTATTTCATATTACCAGATGCCTTTGGTATGCATAACATTAGCTTTAATTGATTCTATAATAACTGTCATTTATATAGCTCAGAATGGTTGATAAATGGACATTGTAAGGTACACTGGTATGAATTAGATAGGAATTAGAAGACTCCTATCTGTAACAAAAAGAAAGCTACAGTATACTGTACCTGTGTTTTGGAAAACAGAACTTGGATCCAATTTTGTTCTCTGGTACTCTAATCTGGAAAAACACAGTAACATAACGCCTCTTCAGTTTTACAAATCTCATGTGAAACCGCACGCCTGTACCCATTTGTGGTACCTTGAAAATAAATCTACTCCTGGCACCTTTTTTCTCATACTTTCCTTTCTGCTGCTGTCTTTAACCTTGTCCACAGTACCTCAGCTAATGAGAATGCCATTCAAGAACTGGTATTTTATGTCCCTTCAAAGTTCAGCTGTTGTTTTCTTTTTGACATGTTTAGGGATGCTGTAGTACTGGAAAGTGAAATTACAACTGATCAGTCTGTAAGCAGACGATGTTTTGAGGTCTGGGTGCTTTTAAGCAATATTCAATAAGACCATACACTATTAAAAGAATACAGAATCATTATGGGTCCACCTTCTTGTTTAACAGTAGATACAAAGTCTTTTTTCTTCAAATTCTATGCACTTTTTCTATTAAACTTGTTCTGGTTCTTGGTTGTTAACTTCTCTCTTACTAACACTGTACCAAAGGATGTTGAAAAAAAACATATGTAAGGCATATTTTCAAGTATTTTTATAGGTTTGCTTCCATAAAATTGTTTCTAAGTGTACTAATTTCTTCCTGTTTGGTTACGCACACTAATTCCAGAACATTCCAGTTTGGATTCAGATCCTCAGATGTTGTTCTTTTGGCTTTTGGTAAAATTCTTCAACCATCTTTAGGAATAATCATATTTCATATCCATTAAGAGTTTAAGCAGAGTTTAATTTGAATTATGGGAATGGATATCAATTAACTCTCACTCTTTTCGTGATAGAATAAAGCCAGTTTTAAGTATAGATTGATAAAGTTAGCAGCCTTTCCTGGGACTCATCAATGCAGCACAGTGAGCTTTGATCAGTGAAAACAGGTATACTGTACATATGTGCAGTATCTTAAAAAAAAAACATATTTCAAGGTCATGATGTATTTTAAGAGCAAGCAGTTACTATGCATTCTAGGAGTGAGGAAAGATTAATTATTTCCTACTGTATCACAACACTGTGAGGAAGAAACATCTGCTATATACAGTATCCATCTCAGGTTCTGAAATATTCCACAGTGCCTTCCTTAGTTCAGAAGAGTCTCTCGATAATTTTAAATCTTAATCTTACCTTTCCAGGTAATTATTTAAAGATGATATATTTACCACTAGTTCTGTCTGTGTGTATACAGAGACATATAGAGATATATTAAAAGAATAATTACTGAGATTTTCTTTTGCTAGTGATTTCTTACATATCTGAGATAATCACATCTCTTTTTACATTTTTACTGGATTTCTACGTGAACTGGTTTGAACCCCTTAATTCTGAGTACTACACAACGCACAAAAATGACTTGCAAATCACACCAATCATATTTAGAGGCTTAGTACAAGAATTGCAGAAAAGTGAAAACGTTATTAAAGCTTGTCTTCTTTGTTAAGGATGGTCATTAACTCTCAGAGCTTATATTCAGAAATCACAGCAAAAAACGTATATCATCTAATGTTCCCACACTCTACATTTGCTGATGCTAGGCTGCAGTAAGATAACTCCAGTAACACATTTAATTGCTTGTTTCCTTAGGGGCTGTTCAAATTTAGTACCATAATTACGCTAACAGTTTTAATTACTGCACTACACCTGTTGCTTTAATTACAACCCTTGTTTCAAATTACTCTTTTTGCTTAGCTGTGAAAGCCATGTATGTTTTATTTTTCATCACAGAAATGGGAAAGAAAGGACTGCAAAGCCACTATCACCTTGAACAATCAACTGTAATTACCTTTATGTTTACTTCTTCTAACTAAAATAAGCTATTCACCTTCTTCAGTTTTATGTACTATGGAAAACTCTACTTGGATTTTTCCCCCAACCAAACATTTTGTTTCTATGAACTGCATTCCAAACTAGGTCACAATGCTGACATAGTAAATTAATAATTATTCTAATCTGATGTTATGAAATGCAGCACCATTTCCTTTTGGGTTTGTGTGGCACATGGCCGCGCATGTAAGCACTGCCAGGAGTAAGGCGAAATACAGAGCTCCATCATCTGCAGACTGCTGCAAAAAAGGACAGCACCATTTTGTACCATAGCTTTCTCCCTGCCAGCCACACAGTTTCATTTTCAAGCCACAAGATGGGGGAATGGACCCCCAGCCATTGCAATATTTTCACTAAAACTTTGGTCAAATCACATTCCTTACCGAAGCAAAGATTCCTTACCTCCCCAATTGTAATTAAAAAGTAGGTAATCTCCCACTATGCTCTATATACAGTAACTAGTTATTTTATTAGAGGCTGTTAAATCCCAAAATGCTCCTAAAATTTACTTCCTGAAATGAACCATGCCAGCATCAGAATATTCCATTAAATTAAGGCAAAACAGTTAAGCATGTATGGTTGTAACAGGATTATTTTTTTACTCTTTCTCCATTTATTTTCCATATTCACCAACAGCATTTTTAAAATAATAGCCTTTGATATTCTGAACAAATCTGAGTTGTTTCATTGTCAACACACTTATATCTTATTCAAGACTTTTTAGTTGAACAAAACTGTACTCCTTATACAGTATGTGCGTATAAAAATGCTTTTGCACTGTAGTCAGAACTGAAAAAGATTTAAGCCAAGTCTTTACTGTACAATCCCTTGAGTTATTGAAAGTGATCCGAGGAAGATGAAGCTATCTCCAGGAGAAGAGTGAGATGCCAGACTGCTGTGATGCTAATGAGAGGTACTAAAAGCACTGTGTTATGGGCCTATTAGCTGATAATGAAACCTGTGGATGACTGGTGACAGCTGCGCCCTTGCCATGCAGTCTACAAAGTGGGGTTGTAGCTCTCCCTGCAGAAAAAAACTGTAAAAGCCCTTTATTACTCAAGCAGGGGGCTTTGGGTATCAGCAGATCCTGAGGGTAAAAGGGTCAAGGAGTCTCATTTTTCATTCAAACTAATTACCCCCCCCCCCCTCCCTTTACCCTTTTCTTCAGCCTATTCAAACACATACTTGTAAGAATTCCTTTAGTTAACCCAACACAGACACTAGGTTTGATCTCTGGCTGTTAACTGCAAGCTAAAACAGAAAAGGCTTTTATTTCTAAAAAAAAATCCATCTGGAATTCTTCTTTATCAAGTATGTCTTGTTATTAAGCATTGTTATATATTTTTTTGTCACTGAAGCATTTTTGTGTGTGGTTAATCTGTTTTCTATTTGCAGTGCCATGGTATCAAATGCGGTTTCAATACTGCCTGAGGCTAGGGCTGACCTTTCTTGTGGACTGGTATGCAAATAATGTGCTGGGTATTTCATTGAAGGTCTTGCCACATAAAGATCTGATTGTTGATCAGACCATGTCATGCTGTATAATTGGATATAATCAAGGGTGTAGCTAAGCATCCCATAAGAAGATAGTGTGGGTCTTTACCTTGAATGAGCCCAAAGTTCATATACAGATTCAGTACAAAAATACTGCATTCTCCAATTAAAATTAACCACACACACCATATGTTTCTTGTGGAAATCTAAGGGCTTCCTTCCCACAGCAGTCCCTACAGGAATCCAATGGAATGAGGGGGTGTATAGCATGGCACAAATGTTGAGTTTGGATGTTATTTATCAATCTCCATTTGAGTATTTTTTTTATTTTAGCAATGGGTTTGAGCTTCCCTCTTTTGGGTTTTAGTTTTAAAGACACTAGTCAGTATACAGTATTGTGAGTCGTGAGCTACAGTACTTGTAATGAACAAAGAACAGACAGGAATGTGGTGTGAAGTCTGAGTTACTGTTCTTTGTTTTAGTTTCTAATAATAAGAAAAGAAATATGTTAAGAAGGGAAAATCTCATAAAATCTCACCAATACTTCATATACCAATTTGAAAAAGACTCAAAATATTAACTGTATTACAAAACAAAGAAAGATGCTATTGAAAGGTTAGTATTATTGTATATGGTCCCTGCTTTTGGATCAAAGTTTACCAATTTAATTTATTTAAATTGAACATATTAAAAAGGAAATGTTTATATTGCACTTGCCTATAAATCCCTATTGTTTTTAAAAAATAATCTAGATTGGAAATATAGTTTAGTATATATTTTACTCAACATAATTTACACTTAAATTGCATAATTTTGACTCTTTATAAAATTAAGAACTCCCTTCTCCTGTTGATATAATTAAATGCAGCTATAATTAAACCACTGTAAATTAAGAGTGAAACACAAATACAGTCTGAAGAGGAAAAACCAACTTAAAATGATTAAAGACAACAAACAGTACTTTTCTGAGAAAAAAATAAATCTGATGTAATCCTGATGTAAACTAATCTTTAAAAAAAACAAACCCTGCATTTCTTTTATACTTGGTAAAACCTGCCTGTATTGTTTTTCAGCCTCTTTGCAAAAATTGTGACCTGGTTTTGTACAATTTAACAGAAGAAAGACGCATTAAGACTTAAATTCACTTTAAACAATGTCCCCACTGGCTTGGAAAGCACATATAAGAAGGGTTATTTTCTGAGTGATAATAAAGTCAATTTTTTATAAAGTACTGGGAGAGCAGGCCGAATTTGTTGTATGTACAGAATATCTGATGGTATGTACAGAATTTCTTTCCCATGTGTCATATGCAGCACATGCTTATTATTGCCAGCAATCAAAGCAATCAAAGACTCTGCCGAGGTTGTGCTCACTGTGCTAAAGCTGCAAGGATGAGAGACTGAAAAGATCACAGCTTTGGTCAGCGGTACTGGGGCAGCCACCTCCTTCGTGGGGGAGCAGGTGTGGCTCCCATGGGAGCAGGGGGAGCCCCTTTGCAAGAGGATGCTGACTCACCGAGGTGGGGGTATCTGAGCGCAGTGAAGGTTATTGGGAGAGAACATCCTAGTGGAAGTAGCAGCTCGTTGACTCAGCCTACATTACTAAAACCATGACTGTAACCACAGCACCAATGGTGCCGTTGCTGCTAAAATGTACATGGGATTCCAGTGAAATTGAAACACAGATTAGGTGCTAGCTCTCTCTTTGTGAAACCTTTGCAACATGCAATGATATTTTGTGGGAGAGGGAACTGTATGATAAAAGCAAGAATGAGATGCATATACTTAAAGATCAAAAAGAACCATTTAGGGACTCTATGTACATATATATTACCTTAACAGCAGCTCCCAATCCTGGTCCTGGAGGAGAACTGCGTCTACTAGTTTTCTTTCCAGCTGAACTCTAAATCTCTAGTGCTAATTGATTACTTAATTGATCTGCTTGTTTGTTTAGACTTTTAGTTAACTTATTTCTTCGGTCAGTTGTGTCAAAATACCCTACTTCAATAACTGTTTCCAATAACTCCAACACACAGGATTTAAGATTCTCCTCAACTTTCCTACCTTTATTTCTGATTAAAGAGCTTACTTGTTAAATAATTAACACTCTCACAATGAGGCTTTTTTCAACTAATTGGTTACATTTCAAATAGCACATCTGAATGAGGACAGTTCTGAAACTCAGAAATTGGTACAGGGTTGAGAACCAATTACAAATTGCTTTTAGCTTTTAAGAAGTGAGCTGGAGCAAAACCCAGAAGACATGGTATTCCTACAGGACCAGGGCTGGGACCAACTGGACTAGACCACACTGTCCAAACATGTTTAATTGATGTACAGTATTTGTTTTTATATAAGGTTTTTGTATATATATTATATGCAGTACTTTGTATATAAAAATGCAAAGTTATGATACATACATTAGATATAAAACTATCTATAACTGTGATACTTTAACCTACATATACATCTCCTTTTATATACTAGTTTAAATCTTTTATATTGTAACTAAAAGGAGAGGCGCAGCAGCATGGTGGTTAATGCTGCCACCTCACAGCTCTTGAGTCCAGGGTTCACTTCTGGACTGGGGCATGTTCTGTATGGAGTTAATGTGGGTTTTGTCCAGGTGATCTATCCAGTATATTTGGCATCTACAGTATGATTCACCCTAATGTGTGTGCACTTTAATGGCTTCATTTCCATCTATCTGTAGACCCACCATTTGCCTGCAAGGTTAGGCTCTGCTTCACACTGATGAACAATAAAGTATTTACAGAAAGTTGACTGATGCAAAATTTCAACACCTCAGTATATTTTTACTGTAGTATCAAAGGGACAAACTCCCATTGATCCAGGAAAGTTTCCTTGTGTTTCTCCATGTGGCTTCCCTTTGCAGATGTCGGGCTCCACATGGCTGCCAATAAGCCACCTTTAAGGTTTCCCATGTCTGCCACAATGGCATTTCCAATACTGCAGCAGTCTAACCAACAGAAACTGGCAAACACAGCACCATGTCCAACCCATCCATTAACATGCGCAAAAGAAAAGTACCTTATATAAACCCTTATATAGTCCTTTAAAATGTCCTTATATAAGCAATTACTGTATATATGTTACCACTCTGCTTTAGCCACACTACTGAATTGAATGGAAATCCCCTGTTGGTACAAAGCCATAGCACTTTGGGGCTGGCACCTAAAGTACAATTTCAAGCCCCGGATACATTCTGAGGGCGACATTTAAGCCTCCAAGGCATGATTGTAAAATCTAACCAATCACAGAGCTGTAAATTATTTTTGGTACTCTCCCAAGCTGTTGTTTCAAACCAGTGAACAAAATATGCTAATACAATACTTTACCAATAAACATCTATTGATTTTAAATCTACTGCATTATTGAAAGTTTTCTGCATTCACAGTCCATACTCTCCACACTCTCAAGAAAGTATTTGTAAAGGCTCTAGAATTTAGCATGAAATACTATTTACCACCATTTAAAACTGAAATTACAAAGCAGTGTTGAAGATGTTGCTTTGAGTTGTAATATGAGCTGTACAAAGCCTGTAATCCTATTCTCCACTCTTTGGTTTAAACCCAATAAGAAACACGTACTCATTCTCCCTGTATCTAAAACCTTTTCTCAAACAATTGCAACAGACTAAGGGGCTATAAAAAACAAATGTATGTTAAAGAAATCTCTTATGAAAAGTGATGAAAATTCTTAAAACATCTAAGAATGTAAAATAGTATCTCCAGCCTTGCCTTGTATTAACCCCTACCTTTTGTACAGTACAGATCAGTTTCATCTTTGGTGCCTAGAGACATGAAGAGATGCCATTTATGCCAGGCTGATTAAACTGAGCCAGGTAATGATCCCCCACAGCCTCAGGCCAGTGGGACTGGCTCTCCGGTTACCTAATCCTCCTGCATGAGCGTCGATGAGAGAGGCAGCCACAGCTGTGCCCGCCTCCAGACCCATTTCTTGTGCTGCCTGATCTGTCAGCCCCTGTCCCAGAGGACTTCCCGGGCAGCTGGTGTCCCTTCCTATAAAAAAACAATGAAGAGAACCATGACTTTGGAAACAACTGAGCAACCTGTTTCGTGACCAGGCATGAACATCTGACAAAAATTTAACAAAAATGAGCAAGTCATGGTACAAAGGCAATATTATATATGTCAAAGTTTGACAAAACTGAGCAGACACAAACACAGTAATACTGTATATGCTTTGTGCATTATGAAGAGCAAGATTCAAACTATAGGTGATATTCTTATTTTGGATATGGACATAAAAGATAATTAACTAGATGAAAAACTAGATGATTCTTCTATTTTTCTGGAGAGTGTTTTTGGTAGATTTTACTATTAGAAGACCTTACCACATTAGGACAACAGATGTCTTATATATGATTGCCCATGGAGGTCTAACCACTGAAAGAAGGCATTATGTAGGTGATCCTGGCACTGGTAGAAACCATTAAACAAACCCTTTAGGTTTTTAACACTGAAGAACAATATAGGAAACCAGACTGAATTCAGCACAAATGTGTTATATACAAAAAATGTCCACAAAATTCATGTCAGAATACAAACACGGGAAGCAGGGAGAAATCTAGTTGACTTGTGTTAAAGTGCCTTGAGACACAAAGTAATGCCTATACAGATAAACAGAACTCCACAGAAATAAGGCTTTGATAGATTGATAGTTCAAGAATGAACAATTACTGTGAAAAACACAAACTAATTTTCAATAGTTTCTGTCACCACTTATGCTATTTTAACAAAAGCTTTTGTAGGAAAAAAAAAGCTGTAGCTGTAAAAGTTAAAATACAGAAAAAATACTGCCTTCCAAGTTAAAATAAAAAAGGCATAATAATCAAGCGCTGTTACTAGCTTGTTCTTTAGATTAAATACCTTGAGCTCATAATATGTGCCTATTTCATTACATTCTAGAATTTTGCACTTTCAGTTATAAGGGAGATTGAACTCTTGTAAGAAAAAAAAGAATGAAAACGGATTACTTTCAAAACTAATTAGATTATTCTTTATGGATAGAACCAACATAGATAAATGCTAAAACTGCTGAGACCACAGTTTCTACAAACTGTTATTATTTTTTCTAACTGCAGTTAAAACTCTGTTTTGCCTTATGGTACTGCAAAATTAAAGAGCACTATACTTGTTGTAAATAGAACCATCCTTTGCGTTTTAAGCAGAAAACTAACATACAGTACTTCCCTTTAGAAAACAAAGGAAAGGCAAATTTTGGTATTTCTGTACAATATTAACATGGACCTTGTTGTAAATATCTGAAAATCAAAAGACCTAGAGAAGAATGATTGTCATGTCTTGTTTTACGCTTACATTGTAAACATTTTATACACAAAATAGGCGTCATTAAAAAAATACAAACATTCCATATGCCCACAATCAGGTGATTTAGAATAAATGATAGCTCACGTGAAACCGCGCCCAGCAAACAGATTATGTGAATTAGAATAAACCACCCTGACATTCTAGGCGTCACTGGGCAATTCAGAAGACCTTGCTCCAAATACTCTCACCACTAATGAGGAGCAGAAAGCTTAAGTTTATCGCTCACTTGGGGAGGTAATGGAAACTAGACCGAAGCTTTTGTGAACAGGAACAGCAGATGGTAACTCAGGGACACTGATTCTCAAAATACTACTGCCAAAACTGATATAGCTTTGGGCTGAGGTACTTAGCCCTTCAAACATTTTTCCTGCAAATCAAACTTTTCAAAAGTATTTTAATTAGTGATACCATGCAATTTAATGTATCTGAATTGATGTTATTGTCATTGCTGTACTCTTATTAGTCTCTTCCAAGTGTGCAAGCTTGCACTGCCCAATCTAAAAAGCCAAAGTGAAACTGTGCTGTGCCATTGCTGATGGCTTCTTATACCGAAAAAAGAGCTTGGATGTTGGCTGGAACTAGATGCTTGTCATGATTAACAAGAGTCTTTGTATGCAGTATGAATAACTTATATTGTCTATATATAAGACTCCATCCATTCAGCAGATATGGAGGAAAGCCAGCAGCGGCAAGGGGCTTGGTATGGTAATTGCAGTGTGGTACAGTAAGTCACTAGTTTTTTTTCACTGTTTTTCATCTTTTCACACTTGCCCGCTATTTCCCCCAAAGGAATGCAGCATCTTGACCTCTGAACCCACATAAACGCAGGAACAGCCATGGCCTTTTGGGCCTAGAAGAAGCCCTTGGACTTCCCTCTCCGCAGAAGGTTCTTCTCAGTCTGTATTTCTTCTTTTTGCCTCATACTGCTGCTTTTGCACTGATGAGAAACAAATGTCAGGAAATTCTGTGAACTGTTCGATTTTGCCTTTTTCTTCTTTTTGTGCAGTTTTAAGCAGAGCTATTTGTGCAACCAGCTGTGCACACTGCCTTGCAGACCTCCTTTCATCTGCATGGGTGATTCATGGGGGGAAACCACTGCAACTTACAGCCAGGGCACTCAAAGAGGAACTCCTGTGCTGGGGGAGCAGAGGTGGGGGGAGCAAACACATTTCCTGACAGAACCACTGTTCTGAAACCTCAATAATACTGCCTGACATACCATTTCAAATTGTTTATCAGACATGGTAATTGCACGTTAATAAAGCAGTATTTACCAGGGGCCTCATTCTTTAATGATATAATCAGCCAGTCCTATGAAATTCTGTTATTTCATTATGTGGTGTAATTGCATATTAATGCCACTGTTTTAATTCCCTTTCCATTTGACTATAGCACACATAAACAACCCCTAACATTAAATGAAGGCAAATCACTGGGAATTTATATATTTTCTGTACTGAAATCTTTCAAACTTTGTTGACGCATTCCAGTATTTAAAAAATGTAGAAAAGGTCTACCTACAATATACTGCTAATTAGAGATTTTAGAGCTGGGTACATTGGTGAGAAATAATGGTAGAGATGTGCACAGTTTGTGAAAAGTTTACTAATAAGATCCTGTTCATTTCAAGGAAAAAAGGAAAGACGATCAACCTTTGGTAACTTAATCATTTCCTTTGTGTGTACAGTACATTCAGGTTAATTAATACCACGGTTCATTAGATAATGATTATGTTGCTTACACATCTGTCCTTTACTAAATTAGAAAAGTGAATGCTAAATCATTATGTAACCGACCTTTGTGTATACTCTCTGTATAAACACTGAAATGCCTACTTCAGACAGCAAAATTTAATGAGATCAGATTCCTAGCAATGCATTGAACACCTTACAAAATCTAAAATTATACAGTAGCACAAAGAAGAACCAGAGGCTTGGGGTATAAGAAATATCTTCAAAAAAACAAAATAAAAAGGTAATTTTGTAATAAAACCTTCTGATTAAACTTAACTTGCAGTTTGCAACATAATAATTATTAGCTCATATGTGCTCAAATTATTATTCAAATTGGCTATAAATATATTCCATATCTACCCATAAGAACAACTCATGACCTTTTCATATTTAATAATATCATGTTATGTTTTTTTCCCCCCAAATCATTCTTTTTCCTCTCTGTTAAAGTTAACACTGGCTCTACTGTTAGCCGAACAGAACTGGAATTATCCCTCTCTTATAAGACATATCTTTTGTTCTCGAAAAACTTCAGATATGCCAGACAAAAGTAGAGAATGCTGGTACCCAGGAATACATTTTCGTGCCTAACACCTCTTGATCTATTTTTTAAAGTAGGTTTCTCACCAACAAGGTATTCTGTATGTACCTAGTGCTAACGGCAAGAACAGCACATCTCTCACTGCCAGCCTGGAAATACACTGCAGATACCAGAAGCTGCATTTCTGTAAGGTACTCCTGAACAGCTAAAGCCTCGTGCACCACCTCTTGAGTAATCCTATCTTTATAATAATAATAACAATAATAATAATAATAATAATAATAATAATAATAATAATAATAATAATAATAATAATTGCTAATCCTTATATAGCGCTTTTCTGGACACTCCACTCAAAGCGCTTTATAGGTAAAGGGGACTCCCCTCAACCACCACCAATGCGCAGCATCCACCTGGATGATGCGACAGCAGCCATAGTGCGCAAGAACGCTCACCACACATCAGCTATTAGTGGGGAGGAGAGCAGAGTATCTCTTTATCTTTATCTCTTCTATTTTCCATTCTGCACCTTTCCTAACAATTAGCTGAAGGCATTTTTTCCACATTCTTTGGAAAAGTCCCTGATAATCCTCAACATGGAACTAACCCTCTCTCAGGTTCCTATTATGCCTCCAAGTTCTTCTTTCATGACCTCAGCCTGAAAAGTCAATGCATCCCCTTAAAAAAGTCCATTACACTGGCATAAAGATCAAAAGCAGAGGACTGAACTATAGCTTCTGTCTTAATAATTTAGCCACTGCTTCATTTCCCTGTTTACCCTGATGGGCTGCCTGCCACAGGTTGTTCAGCTCCATAATTAACGTGAGGTATAATTTCTCCTGGTGTGTCATTAGATCAAGAGCACAGGCTCCCTCACAGGCTCCATGAGCAGTAAAGCAAAGCGACACAGCGGCACCTGACATGGTCCCATTCCACTCTGGTGAAGGTTCTCAGGGCATCAAGGCCATCCATCTGTCTGTTCCTGTTAGCTTTAGTTGGATTTGTTCAGTATTAACTAATAAATTAATTACCATAATCGCAAAGGAGAATATGAATAGTACAAAGAAGCAATAGTTGTTATTATTATTGTACAACACAATGAGGTGGTTTAAAGTCATGTGTTCCCAGCTATTCTTGTTACAGCAGCTAGCAGAGCCTCGGCAACTGGCTACTGTACTGTTAACCCCTTATCCTGTGCCAAATTCCATAAAAACCAACGACCTAGAGACTTGGAGCACTGATTTCCAGGTGTTTTTCAACATATACAGTGCCTTGCGAAAGTATTCGGCCCCCTTGAACTTTTCAACCTTTTGCCACATTTCAGGCTTCAAACATAAAGATATAAATTTTTTATTTTATGTGAAGAATCACCAACAAGTGGGACACAATTGTGAAGTGGAACGAAATCTATTGGATTTTTGAAACTTTTTTAACTAATAAAAAAATGAAAAGTGGGGCGTGCAAAATTATTCGGCCCCTTTACTTTCAGTGCAGCAAACTCACTCCAGAAGTTCAGCGAGGATCTCTGAATGATCCAATGTTGTCCTAAATGACTGATGGTGATAAATAGAATCCACCTGTGTGTAATCAAGTCTCTGTATAAATGCACCTGCTCTGTGATAGTCTCAAGGTTCTGTTGAAAGCGCAGAGAGCATCATGAAGACCAAGGAACACACCAGGCAGGTCCGTAATACTGTTGTGGAGAAGTTTAAAGCCGGATTTGGATACAAAAAGATTTCCCAAGCTTCAAACATCCCAAGGAGCACTGTGCAAGCGATCATCTTGAAATGGAAGGAGTATCAGACCACTGCAAATCTACCAAGACCTGGCCGTCCCTCTAAACTTTCAGCTCAGACAAGGAGAAGACTGATCAGAGATGCAGCCAAGAGGCCCATGATCACTCTGGATGAACTGCAGAGAACTACAGCTGAGGTGGGAGAGTCTGTCCATAGGACAACAATCAGTCTTACACTGCACAAATCTGGCCTTTATGGAAGAGTGGCAAGAAGAAAGCCATTTCTCAAAGATATCCATAAAAAGTCTCGTCTAAAGTTTGCCACAAGCCACCTGGGAGACACCCCAAACATGTGGAAGAAGGTGCTCTGGTCAGATGAAACCAAAATCGAACTTTTTGGCCACAATGCAAAACGATATGTTTGGCGTAAAAGCAACACAGCTCATCACCCTCAACACACCATCCCCACTGTCAAACATGGTGGTGGCAGCATCATGGTTTGGGCCTGCTTTTCTTCAGCAGGGACAGGGAAGATGGTTAAAATTGAGGGGAAGATGGATGCAGCCAAATACAGGACCATTCTGGATGAAAACCTGTTGGAGTCTGCAAAAGACCTGAAACTGGGACGGAGATTTATCTTCCAACAAGACAATGATCCCAAACATACAGCAAAATCTACAAAGGAATGGTTCACAAATAAACGTATCCAGGTGTTTGAATGGCCAAGTCAAAGTCCAGACCTGAATCCAATCGAGAATCTGTGGAAAGAGCTGAAAACTGCTGTTCACAAACGCTCTCCATCCAACCTCACTGAGCTCGAGCTGTTTTGCAAGGAAGAATGGGCAAGAATTTCAGTCTCTCGATGTGCAAAACTGATAGAGACATACCCCAAGCGACTTGCAGCTGTAATCGCAGCAAAAGGTGGCTCTACAAAGTATTAACGCAAGGGGGCCGAATAATTTTGCACGCCCCACTTTTCATTTTTTTATTACTTAAAAAAGTTTCAAAAATCCAATAGATTTCGTTCCACTTCACAATTGTGTCCCACTTGTTGGTGATTCTTCACATAAAATAAAAAATTTATATCTTTATGTTTGAAGCCTGAAATGTGGCAAAAGGTTGAAAAGTTCAAGGGGGCCGAATACTTTCGCAAGACACTGTATACTCATACCATGTTTGCCTTCACGACTTTGTCTCCTCTCCTTGTGGTTTTTCCCTTGATATGAACTGTTCTATCGAGTTTCCCACCTTCAACCTTCACCTGCCTGACCATGGTTTTGAGTTTCCTCCCTGCATGTGCAGCTCTGCTGCACCTCTGAGTCCCAGGCTAGGTACACCACCATGTCTGCCTTCATGATTGGTTCACTTGGCTTGCCTGTCAGCAAGCAGCTTGCACCTCATCTCCAAAGTGCATGCTCCCCGCTCAGCCCGGTTCTTATGATCACGCAGGTCTGTGCAGTTCCCTGTGTGCTGCCTGCAGATACCTCACTCTGCTGCCTCTCACCCAGCACTTAAAAAACAATAAGCCAGAAAAATTACCAAAGCACTTCCTCCAAGTGTTGGATTTCAACACGAAAGTTGTAATAGTTCCATGACAGTAGCACATTCCCAAATGACAAAGTCAAGTATGAAACCAGTGAACAAAGAACTGCTCCATAACCCAACCTGGCAGACTGAAGCCCAGGAAGCTGAGCAGCCTAATCCGAAAGCTCTGCCTAGGTCTCTGTAACGGAGGCGCTGTACAGCTTCTCCTGATTCTGCTCCCACAGACACCCTAGCTCCACTCTTACAGCTCCGCCCTAAGGTCCTGAGTTTGCCCTGGATGACCAGTGTCAAGTCACTCTGTCCAGGACTCAGGACTGGTCTGCTTTGAACCCTGTCCGCACTGAAGCACTACAAACTGTAGTACAAACTGTAGCAAGGCTCACCTCAGAACAGCAACCCGCTGTTATAACGGAAAGCACTCAGGAAGTTCAGGAGCCGCAGATTTATGGGGTATGCAAAAAAGACGAATTCCTAATACAAGAAATTGTATATGGCTAATAAAGTGATCTCATCTCATTTTATCTATCCCTGCCCTTTTCCCTGCAAACCAACATTACAAGCTTCACCCGCCAGAGACTTCTCAGTTGCTCCCCTAGCAGAAGTTGTTTTTCCTGAGATTCCCTCTTTTGCTCAGCTTGTTACTAGTGACCCCCCAAGAATTACTGCCAGAGACTACATCTCCCCAAGTGCACCTGTGGGCCAACCCTATCCTGAGAGACTCCTGAAGTCTCTACAGTTGATCTTGTGCCTCTTGTCCTGCTCACCCTCATTGTCTTGGCTCCTTTTTTGGTGGTAGTGGGGGCAGTGAGCCCCTCTTTGTGCAGGGCTCCCTAGACTGGCTCTCAGTTACGGTGTTTTGCATAGCCCAAAATTCGAAGTTGGAGGAAGGTGTACTGTTATACCCGCCCCCACTGCCGAGCAGCGAGGCAAGCCACAAAGAAGTGCTCTGGTAACTTTTTGGCATTTTCATTTTTTAATTTTATTTAACTGTAGCCAGTTACTTCACAGTTTCCATGGATCCAATCACCTGGAGTTGGCTTTTGACTTTTCTCAACTTCAAGTGATTTTCAACATAAGTACTCTGACCTGACACTGCTCGGGGCTCAGTCATTGAGTTTCAACTCTGAGCTTCTCAAGTCCAGAGCTTGTTCTTATGTTCCTAAGTGCTGCCTTTCTTGGATTCCTGACCTCTGCTTTGTTTTGTGACTTTGTTCCCGGTTTCCCCCTTGGCTTGAACTCTTGATTAGCTTGGTTTTGGACATTGCTTGCCTTTATGACTTTCCAGTGTCACATATCCAGAGTGCAGTTCCCTGCGCAGCCCAGTTCCTGTGATCACGCAGCTCTGTACAGTTCCCAGTGTGCAGCCTGTGGGTTCCCTAACTCAGCTGCCTCTCACCCAGCACTTGGGTTCTTTTACATGCCAGGATAACACTACTCATCCCATCACAGTAGTGTGGCATTACAATTCTCAGCTATGTATTAAAGGGATAAATAAAAAACTGAAAATGCCAAAAAATTACCAGAGCACTTCCTCCAAGTGTTGGATTTCAACATATTTTTGTCTATACAAAATTTCGGTCTGTTCTTTAGTCTGTTTCAAATTAAAATACAAGCCTTTAAATACCTGAACTAATTTGCCTTAGATCACTAATAACAGCAATTCTTGAAGAAGGGAAAGAGAGACACAGTAGCAGTGAAGGAATTGGGCAGAAAGATTCTCCATAATAAAAACAATCTTTCTTTATTTACTACTTTTTTATCTTTAAAAAATAACACAATATGTACCAATTTTGAAAAGCCATGAGGAAAATCCTACACTTTGCACCCAAATACGTAACAAAACCACTATGTTGGGTTATTTTTCTTACTAAAGGGCAGCTTGTTCTAGGAAGGAAGCCTGAAAAGTGGAGGATTAGTAAAGGAAAATAGAGAAAAAAATGATAAAGCTAAAACTAAAACACATTTGAAACAAATTTACAAGGCAAAAGAGTGGGATAAAATACTGTTATGAAAGCGAGAAAAGATTATTTCCTTCGGCGTTAAATCAAACAAAAGTAAAATTTGAAACAGATTTTAAATCCCCATGTGAAACCTGCACTCAGTCTTTCCAGCTTTCTTATTCATTCTGTAAGATTTCATCATTTGGCTTCTCTGAGCCAGGGGAGACCCTAGTAAAGAAACTCTGTCTCTTACTTAAGTCATTAAAGGCTAAATATGTTTTCTTCAATCCAAAGATTTAGCTTATACTGTGGATTCATAATAGAAACAAGAACAGTGACTAAAGTTTCTGTTTTGTCCTCTTCATCCAGACTTATACCAACCAAGAAATACATTCTGCAGCCCCACATTAATGGGAATTTCAGGTGTGCGTGTGATAGAAGGGATTAATTTTACATTTTAAGCACTCTCACCCTGTTTCTTTTACCTTATTGTTTTTTTCAAAGCTCCTTGTCAGTTAGGCACATGCATGTGGTTTCTGGATGTGTAAGTGATTAATTCAACTAAATGAACCACACGCTCCTTATGAATAGTCTGTTTGGGTGTTCTGGTGAAGAAGTCACGTTAAAATGTCATTAGCCGTGCTAATACAGCGCCATAGAGTGTAGGTGTCATTGTGAAGAGCGGCTCTCCCCGTCCCACACAGACAGCCCCCGCATCTCCTCTCAGGCGAGAACTCTCAATGTTTGAAGTGGCAAGAAAGCAGCAGGCCTCCTTGTGCGTGATCACAAGCCCTGTGACAGATCCAGTAAAACAGCAAACACAGCTCAGCAGGCCTTTTAAGTATGTGTCAAAGTTAATACAGCTTTACTTTATTTTCGAAAATGAACATGAATATGTAACAAATACATCTGAAGGAAAAAAGAAAATAATGTCATATTTGAATGGAACACTACAGTCTACACAACTTTTCATCCAAAAGACTTTACACATTTCATCCACCACTCAAGTGTAGCAAATTGCTCAGTAAAAGAAAACAAACATTTTTGGCAACAAATTTGGCAACTAATAAAATGAGTGTGCAAATAAGGCTTAAACTCATTACTTTCTTATTTGTAGTTTTTGAAATATATATATTTTATATTTTTTTTAGTTTAAATGCATCTTTGCCTTGGTCAGCTATGCAAGAGTCCGTTTCCAAACAGATCTTTGCAGTTCCAAGAGGAGCACATTACATAAAACAAACAGATATGTAAACAAGTGTTACTAACTAACTGTACTGTCAGGCTCTGTTGTTTCAAGTCACTGAGCACTCATGACTTGAAGCTCTCTAAAGACACACCCTATCGTCCTTCTTTTTTATTATATAGAAAAATAAGCGGTTTGGCAGAAAATATTTATACTTAAGCTGCCAGACAGAAAGGAATCTGCAATACCAGTTTTTGAGTGGAACAGCACTCCAATCCAGCATTCAGAACATCCCACAAGGCGTATGATGGCAATTCCGTGGTGACTGAATAATGGGCACCACATGCCTCAAAGCTAACTTCCTCCATTCACAACATATGTAGTATCGGTCAAAGGCCTGCCTTCTGGAGAACAGTACTTCTTAAACTACACAGTACATCTGGCATTGTTACAATGTACCATATTCTGTGAAGCAATAAGTTGCAGCAATTTCCTATCTAGTAGCATAAAACAAAAAAAAAACACTTTCATCGAAAAAAACGGTAGTATGCTGCAGATACTAAGTAACCTCTAGCAGACTTAGCCAATCACTTTACTTTATTAACACTGGAAGAAACAACAGGGACCAGTTTCTTTTAGTATTCATTATTCACCAAATAGATTGAGGTTTTGTGAAATAAGCAGCATTTTGTATCTTATATGACTGAATGCAATATTTCTCAGAAAAAAATCAGGACACACTAAGATGTTTTTTTTAACTTAACTGTGAAGATGTTGTTCTTCAAATAGTGAAGAAAAAACAGAGTGCTGGCTTTATGTACCACAAATAAACATTTTTTAAAAAGTGATCTCTGTTTTACAGCTTTTTTCAATAAGACAAATAACATAAAATATTGTGAAATACAGGGAGGATGCAGGGAAGCAAGTCATAAATAATACCATCAAAAACAAACTTTAAATGATAAGGATCATTTACCAAAGTCATTACAAAAACAATATTTAACAGAAACTTGCAATAATGTCACAAAGTTGCCTGGCTTTCTAGGTTTCCATTTACTGCAGAGATAAAGCGCTGATATCTAACCACACTTGAGTGCTCTGCAGTAATGTATGTCACTTCATTGTGGTGTGTGTGTAGGATCTGGGAGGCATATGAGTGTGTCAGCATGATGAGGTGTGGTTTTTAATGCAAGCATGTATGCTTGCCAGGCAGGGCCTTCTCATCTGGAGCTCCAAAAGGTCACAAAACCATCAAGCGCTGGATCCCAAAACCACTATGATTAATTCACGGCTGGTGTGATGGAGCTGCAACCTAAACAAGCAGTACAAACCACAAGAAAAGGTGCAGTCACTATTGCTGCAAAAGTACACGTGTGGTTCTGTTTCCTGGTGTTTTGTCTGGGAAACCCGAAGACCCAAAAGCGCCACATAGGGGTGGGCACCATGAGGGGTTTTTACACGTATCTTCCTGAGCAACTCTAAAGGTCACTAGTCAGGGGGGTTTTCACAAGCGATGCTATCAGATAAGCGAAAAAGGTATCGCAAGTCTCATTCAAATCCAAATAACCACAAGCACTTAAATACATTTTTAGAAGGGATTCAATTTTACATTGTTTTCAAGCCGTGGCATCCAGTCCTGGACCTGGAGAGGCAGCATATCTGACAATTTTCCTGGTCCTGTTAATCCAGTATCCAGGTGGTTTAACTAAAAATGAATACCTGCAGACACACCAGTCTTCCAGGTCCAGAATTGGACATCCCTGTTTTAAAGATTTAATATTTTAGCAAAAACCCTGATGCCAAATTGATTATATATATTTAAACTTCTTACCTAGTGCTGTACTGAATGTTTTTACTTTTTCTCCTTTTAAAATTATAAAAAGCACAAAACTTTTTTTTCCAATAAGCCAAAGCCAGCAGTAATTTTAAACCTGGATTTAATTTTAAACAATGGTAGAAAGCCAATTCTCAGAAAAGTGGTTGGACACTGGATGCAAAATCATTCCTAAACAAGACACAAAAACAAAACAGGATGAAAGAAAACTTTCTATTGATTAAGGTCTGTAATAAAACTAAATCTGGATGAGACATTCATACACTATCATATCTAAGCCAGTAGATCAAAAGGTTAAAAAGTGGATATTTCAAAGACCAGTCCACAGGCATAAATGATCATCAACTGATTCCTCCCGATCTCTTCCTTACCTATTTTGAAATAATTATCAACCAGAAGATCCTCCAGACCAATGGCTGACCAGAAGCTGTGGTCCCAGCCACTTTCTGAGGAGTAGGTCCATTTACAGATCAATGTACAGAGAGACCTGCAGGAAAACCAGAATATGTTAAAACATTGGCAGAAACATCTCATATCACAAAGAACTGATTAATGGACTGCATTAATCACAAATGTAGAAAACACTAGTACTGAAAAGTGTAGTACTAATGCTGTAGGGTAACGTAGCTGTTCCACATTTTGGTAATTTCTGAGTAACAAATGTTGAATACAAAAATTATTAAGCTCTTAAAGTTTTATCCAGTGCAGTATTTCTTCCACATGTTCCATCTCCCATCATATATTTGCATTGTCAAAGATTCACAGCCATTTTTAGGGTCACCTATTCAAAATTCATTTTCATCGGGGTGTTAACAAACATGAAAGAAAATAATACTGCTTTTAAACATTGCAACTTATACTCAAACACTGGAGGAAGAATTACTGTACATGTATACTGGCATGCTTCAGAAAAGAATAAACATATTATACTGTAAAATAAAGCTGCTTATGGCTGTGATAAAGTTCATATTTTATAAACAAGTCTCTGACATGAAAGTTTTGGAAGTCACATCAGGTACAGCACATCTCCATTTTGTATATTCAAGTACGACAACTCTGTAAGAATGACAGTTGGTTTGTTAATGGCTGGATGGTTTGTCCTTCACTTAGTCAAACAAAAGCCTGGTAGACTGGCAATGACTGAAAAATAGTAAAATTCAGGGATTATGATGATGTATAAAACTGGGTGGAGTCTAGGCCTCAAAATGTAGTCAACATAACATAAACCTGAGCAGTGAGATTATGATCAACAACAGTGAGCTGCTCCTATAGCCTGCATTAACAGCCCATCAACTCATGATGCTATTAGGACAAAAATGCTGCTGTTCTTTTAAGTAGCTCTCACTAAACACCTTCTGATCTCTCATTTACATGTGCCTTAACATACACAGAAATGGGATTCCTGAAAAAACACCAACCCTTTGTCAAAATTCAAGAAACTGCCATCCACATTTATTTACAAATTCCAGTTGTGCTAAAAATCTTGCAGCTGTAGAATCTCTCAAATGTGAGTAAACGCCTAGTGGTATCTGTGCTTTTGATGGAATTTTCAACAGAAGGTGAGATGTTTAAGAGTTCCCATGTTAAAAAATCATTTCACCAGACAACAACTCATTTAGAAATCAAAGATCAGCCCACAGTTGTAAGAAGTGACTGTGGTTTAAGCTGAAGTGAAAGCAATTCTGTAAAGTAGTCTTGTAGAGAGCACCAAATATATTCCACAAAGAACGCTTGGTGTCATTTCACCCTATAGTTTAAGATTTAAATTTAAGCTTGGCAACCCCTGCATAGAAGAAGCCACACACTTCCAAATGTAAGTATATTGGCATTACTGTAATAATAACGTTTATCCATCCATCCTTTTTCTAACTGCTTCTTCAATTCAATTCCTGGGGAGCCGGAGCCTATACCGGCAAGCAACTGGCGCAAGGCAGAATACACCCAGGATGGGACAGCCCATCACAGGATTCTCACAGACATGCACCAGAGCCAATTTATGTTATTATATAATATGTGTTATTATTTATGGAACATGTTATGGACTGTTAGAGGAAGTCCAGAACACCCAGAGGAAACCAACACAAACACAGGGAGAACATACAAACTCCACACAGATAATACTCCAGATCCGGAATTGAACCCTGGGACCCAGCACAGTGAGGTAGCAATGCTAACCACTCTGCTATGGTTGCTGCTGGAAGTGGCGTTAGTGGGACCAATGGGGGGCACCCACCCTGCGGTCCGTGTGGGTCCTACTGCCATAGTATAGTGGCGGGGACACTATACTGAAGTGGGCCCTGTCTTTCAGATGAGACGTTAAACCGGGGTCCTGACTCCCAGTGGTCATTAAAGATCCCCGGGCATTTCTCGATAAGAGTAGGGAGTTATCCCGGTCTCCGGGCCTAATTTCCCCCCTCGGCCTTTACCGTGGCCTCCAAATTGTCCCCATGTATGATTGGCTTGCACTTGCCCTGCGATGGACTGGCGCCCCGTCCAGGGTGTACCCTGCCTTGCGCTCATTGCTTGCCGGGTAGACACCGTATGGTATAAAGCTGTTTGGCAAATGACATGACATTAATAAATTGATATTAATCTCATTACTATGCCAGACTGGTAAAAGGGATTAACAGGTGACACTCAGATCTAAAATAAAGGTTTTTTCAAAGTTATTTCTCCCAGTGCTAAAAAGTAAATGTTAAAAAGCAGCAAACTTGATTGCAAAGGAGTTTTTAACACTGCTACAAACTTGAAAGAACGTTTACAAATTTATTCTGGAAAATCTAAAAATTGACTTGTTGATGTTCTTTTCCTGGCATAAATTTTTCCGACATCTGATTTACAGATCAATGCGGAAACTTTGTCGTACAGATGACCTTTATAGGAGTATAGTATTTCTTACCGGTTCATGTGTATTCTTTTTACAAATTTCAGCTAGATAAATGTCCAAAGACTCATTAATTCCCAAAATTTACCCCACCTCTGTGGTCACACTCCTGTTTATAGAACAAAAACTTTCATTGGATTCTCCTCCTTTGAAAACCTTTGCCAACAGTCTACCTTTGCAAACTGACATACAGGGGATTGGGCAAAGATAGTAGGCAAGAAACAAATACTGCCCAAATTCCCATTGCACTGAGTTTCTTCTTTTTCAGGATTTTAAGACTATTTGGTCAATCTACATTACAGAAGGGGTTGCTATTAGTTAAGATTCTCATCTAGCCATTTCCTGAAAAAAGCTAGAATTATCAGCTTTGACAATTAGCAGGTTACACTGTTCCAGACTCTCACAATACTTTCTGTAAATAGTATCTCCTAGTTCAGTGCACTTCCCCATATTTACCAATGGTGTCCTCTGTTTCGCGTTTCACTGTTGATTCTTTCTCAGCATCTTTAAAGACTCTGAATACTTGAACCAGATCCCCCCACAGTCTTCATTGTTCAAGAATTAAAAAGACCTTTACCCTGTAAGTGCCCTACACTCCTTTATGCCCAGTAAAAAAGAGTGGCCGCACGCCGCAACAATATCTTTTCTAATGTGTTAAACAAGACTGTATATTGTAAATGAGGTCTTACTATTTCAAAATGAAATTCAACATAATATTAATCAATTAAGCTTTTACACATTTAACTAAATGTTCTAATATTCTGTTTGACTTTTTATTGCATCTTCATGTTTTCATTAAATGTGAATGATGTACTGTATAAAAAACAATGTTTTTTAAAAGTAACTTCTTCAAACTCAGTTTTGTTTTTATTTTAATAACTTATGTTTCTTCAGTCTGCACTTGACAAAATTAAATTGTCCACCTAAGGTGACTGCCCAGTTTTTTGTGTTAAAATGGTGTTTTTGGAAACATTTTTACATTTTTAAATGTACAGTATCAACAGTATTTGCTAATCCTCCTATTTTTGGTATCATCTGAACCCACTAGATACTGTACTATACTGTACTAGATACAAAGATACTGTACTACATCAGAATGTAGGTCACTGACGTACATTATGAAAATTGGTGATCTTAATACAGATCCCTGTGGCACTCCACTTAAAACATCTGAGCATTCACCTTGAACTCTTTACTCTCTGTTCTCTATCCATCAACCAGTACTCTGTATGTAAATACAATAAATGCATCAATTTGAATGTTCAACCCTGAAGTCTGACAAATAATCTTTTATGAGGAACCATCTAAAGTCATCTGAAAATCTACATTTGCCAAATGATATACTGTTTATATTCATGAGTACTGCTGCTTGAACCTGAACTCTTGACCTAACTTTTCTACACCCATGTTGAGTATACCCAAGATCCCTACTGCTATACAGATGATTACTGTACATAGTTTGTGATCTGATTATTGAGTAACTTAATCAGATTATAAAGTTATTTTTTGTATAATTTTTTAACTTAATAAAACCATTTGGGCAACCGCTTCCCTAAAAAATCTAAAAAAAACTGCAATAATAATAAAATAAAGTAATAATATAAAACTTTATATAACATTTCAAAATAACCTTGACCTTGTCTTAATTGTTAGAAAAGACTAGCACAATAGAAGCATTTCCTCTGGTCAGTTCTTTGAGAAACTGAGAAAACCAAAATTAGCCATGTCTACAGTTTTATTTTTGGCCACTTCAATCCCGATGATTTTTTTCCAAATTATGGGATTTTTTAGGTTAAGCAATATTAAACAGTGAGGTTAAGCAGTGTTTGTGGCTCAGTATGTGACCCTCTTCCCACTGGACCTGAATTTCCAAAACCCAGTATGCTCTAATATGGTGACTTGATGGTGATGTAGGAGATGCCATCTTTTGGACAGGATATTAAATTGAGGCCTTGACTGTCACACCCCACACTCTCCCTCGCAAACGCCGTTACATTCCCAAACCCACTGTTTCACAGTCTCATTCCTAATTGAACCCATCACATTCCAACAGGCACTGGATCCCACAAATTCTCACTCCCGGACCAATTATCCAACCACATCCCTTTCCCTCCTGTAGAATTATTTTGTGTGTGTTTCTAAGCCTTTTGACTAACCTCCTGGTACCAAATCTTTACTCCTGCCTTTTAACCACGCCTTTTGGATTTTGTTTTTGGATTATCTTTTGGATTTCCCTGGTTTCCGGACTCATTAACTCTCTAATTGACCAAGCCCCTGGGTTATGTCTTTGGATTTCCCTGTGCTACTCCACATTCTGCGGGATTCATGGTTATGCATAAGGATCTTCTTATTCTACCAATCAGTTTTGTGACATTGACTACCTAGACATTAAAGATCCTATGAGACCTTTGGGAAAAGTTAAAATTGAAATGTTACCCCCAGTGAAATATCACTCTGTGTTTGAACAATCTGGCCTATCTAAAATTCCTCCTTAATTCAAGAGGCTGCAGCAAATACTCCACATGATTTGATGTACTATATACTGGGACTGGAGCATAATGGCTGCTATGCATCACCTACATGGTAGATTACGTTTTTTGTCTTCCTATATGTGAAGCACAGAGATCCTTTGGAATTACAAGCATTATATTCACCTAAGTATGTTTTAGGGTGTCGTTCAAGACAAGTGCATTGTGGGAGAGATGGGTGAGTGCAGATTATTGATTTTAAAAGGTGGGGGCTGCGTATCAGTGCTAGATAAAATCGACCTCCTATAGCAAACAGTTGTAGGAGGAAAACCACTACAGTAATGCAAGGACTTTTTAAATTATTGTCATAGAATGCTATGGTTCAGTCACCATGGATTTAGAAAAGGTCTTGCTTAAGTAACTACTTAAGAGTTTTTTAAGACAGCAATAACAGATATACAGTATTCAGAACACAAATACGCATGTAAGATTATCAGAAGGATTAAAAAGTTCCACATAAAATATTAAATTTAAGGCATTAAAAATGTCAGGTATGGTAAGCTAGATAAAGAGATGTAATGAATGGAGTGACTCAGGGATCTGTATTAGGACCACAGCTTTTCCAAATGTATAACTCCGAGACTAGGAATCTCCAATGTTGGTCCTAGATAGCCACAGTCTAGCAGGATTTATAAGTCACCATTAAAAAGTTGGTTTCCAAACAACTAGCACAATTTCATTATAAACACTGAAGCAGGTAATTTGCTCAATTATGTAGTTTAAAGCTCATTTGAAAAAAATAAATAAAAAACACTATAGAAGTAGCAAATAAAATTGTGAGATGAAAACTGAAGACTAGACAACAACAAAAAAGATTACAAAGTAGTCCAGAGTTGAAAGTAGCAAAACCATATAGTGTAAATTTAGGATGGGAAAAAGCCAGTAGGAGCTACTTATAAAACAGACATAAATGTGTATGTTGACAAACCTGAAAGAAAGGTAAACAATGTTGCAATATACTGTACAGACAATAGTGTATATTAAACTTATATTTAAATTTATATTTAAGAATGTTACATTAACATTTAACAATGGACTTATAAAGTTATCCTAAAAATTAACAATGTTATAAAAAAGGCACTGCTGTTCTGGAAACAGTCTGAAAAAGAACAACACAGTACGTTCTTGCATTCAAAAGAATGCTCTGCGCTGGCAAGTTAAAAGAATTGACACTTCTTTTTAGTCTTGAATAGGGAAGACTACGATGGGGTCTGATTTCGAAATCTCAAAATACTCATTGCTGTTCAGTCATCGACAAACTCAAGCCAGTTGATGTCTTCAAATTTATCATAGGATAAGCAAACCATAGGATACAAATAGAAATTATAGGGAAGTGTATTTAAAAGACCAGGAGGCACAAATTCATTAAGCTTTCAGTTGCAGTATCTTATTTGGTATATTTGCCCTTTATTTATTACTGCAATTTCCTATGTCTGATAGTATAAGATTGAGAGGCTAGATTATTTGCAGTTCTGACGTTTTAGGTTATGTATTCTGTATGTGTATGTTAAGCTTCTCAGAATTTAATAATAAAAGAGGACCTAATCTGATAAGCATCCTTTTACATGATCGGGAATACGGACTGCAGATAAAATTAGCAAACGCATGCTGCCTTTAAATTTGTCACATGTATGTATTTGAAAATGGTAAGCAATATGAGTAATAGCATGTTAAAACATGCACAATAAGTACAATAAAAAAGCTATAGGACTGAATATACATCCAGTATTATTGACTAATACACTTATAGGATCATTCACAAACATGAGGACACAGCACTGTGATGTGAGCAACAGTGTAATCTGCCATGTAAAATTTACAGACTTTACACACAAAGATACATTTGTGGTTAAATTTATCTCCCACAGTAGCTTTTAATATACTGTATAACCACTCACACTGAAAAGTAATCATTGGATTCCTCTGTGGTGATTTACATCAATGCATTAAGGTTGGTATTTCAACAGGATCTTTATAAAGTACTTGAAAATATGTTATGTAAAGGAAACTGTATATTGTCAAAACTGATGTAGTTTGTAATTGAAATGAAAGATTACTTCAACAGAATTTATGTATAAACAAAATAGTGATTAAATATAACATTAGAAATATAATATTTCTAATAATATAGATATAGTGTCTTCCAAATGTATTCATACCCAAATTAATTATGAACAAAAACACCAAATAGCAGAAAGGGATTTACGTGTCTCACTTAAACAATTCTAAGAATGTTATACTCATAATCATAACACTGTACAGTAGCACTGCACACAGCAAAGTCATATTTGTCATAATTAATGACAGAAAACAAGAAATATACAGTAACATTCTGTGATTTGAAGTGTAAATGAAGCCTTAGGAACTATATAGAGGCCTCTGTAAGTCTCCTGCTTCCCTGGAGAAGAAAAAAAGGAAATTAACGGAAAACATTCAGTTCCAGCACACAACATCATGGTCAGACAAACCTTCAAGGGCTGTAAGCAAATGGTCATTGACCGTCATTAGTTGGGGGATGGCTATAAAAAATCCTTACAAAGATGAATCTACAACTTTCTATTGTAGTGTCTTTTATTATGAAATTGAAGGCTACTCTCATAGTAGCCATCCTGCTAAAAAAAAAACACACATACAGTATATCTTTGCACTATGGGCTGTTTGACAGATGGTTTTGGAGGCAACTGTAACTCTAAAGGCTACAGTTGGTGATCTTAAACTGTTGAGAACTGTCTCACATTGGCATTTGTTTAGGATACAAAGTGTCAAAATTTAAAAAGAAATGTAAATAAAAAGCAAGTTTTAGTGCTTTTGTATTAAAAACAAAAAGATGTGACTCAAAATTGCCAAACAACAGAAACAATGTATTTTGGTTAGGTGAAATGAAGATTATACTTTTTGGTCATGTTCATCAGCACTATGAATGGCATAAAGGATAGGGGAAAACTCCACAAACTCCAACACAAAGCAGGACATTTTGGCCAGACACCTGGTTCTTTCTGCCAGGAAGCTCAAGTTTGGCAGAAAATTGACATTCCAGAATGACAATGATCCAAAGCAAACATGAAAATCGACAAAGGAATGGTTAACTGCACACAAAATAAATGTTCTCAACTGGCCACCCCAATCTCCAGACTTCAATCCAATTGAACATTTGTGATTCTATGTATTCTGTGATTCTAACAAGATGGCAGTGCCATTTAATAAAATCAAAGGATCTTGAGGACTCTATATGAAGAAATGTTTATCAATTTCTTAAGTGCTTGAACCTCATAGCAAAGTGAAGGAGGTATTTATCCAAGGTAATGCCTGCCAGAGAAAAAAATAAAAAGTACTGTCTATAGAGATGTGAATAAATGTGACATTTGTGTTTTCTAGACTTAAATCATTTATGATAAATATGACTGCTTTGAGCAATGCTACTAAAGTTACTGTATAGCACTGACAGAATGTTTTGAGGAAGAAAAATTATCCAAAAATTAAGTCTTTCTCTTATTTGATGTTTATTGTTCCTATTGCATTAGGGGTATGTATAAATGTAGATGGAAGTGTATATACAGTATTGATGGAAAAAAGAAACGCAACATTTTCTGGAATGGGAATACTATAGTTATAGCTTATGTACTTTCACAAAAAGTTGTCAATTTGTTTTAAGCCCTCTGACCAGCAATACAGCTTGTGCAGTGAGGCATTGCAACTTCCGAATCACTCGAAAGCTTGTAAGGTGCACTTTTACCCAACAAGGTCCAGGTGGAACAGTTATGCCTGATCAGGTCACCTTTAAAAGGGTCTTAATTCAAAGCTTAGGAAAAAGGCCACACTTAGTCAGTTTTCTGTGCATTTCATAATGCCTCGAATGTCACCAAAAGCAAGGGAGAGGGCCATTGGCATGCTGCAAGCAGGCATGTCATGTGCCAGCGTTGCCAGACACTATGGAGTAAGCCACTCCACTGAGTCCTGACTGCAGAGAAGGTTTCAGCAGACCGGCAGGACAGATGACCGTCCAAGATCCGATCGACCTCGAGCGACCACACCAGAGCAGGACCGACACATCACACTGGTCCATCTGCGAGATCGTTTCAGATCTGCACCTGTACTGCTGCTGAAACTGCCAGCAGACACAATATCCGCATCAGTGACAGGACAGTGAGGCTCCATGCTGCTGGCCTTAGAGCATGGCGACCTGTCAGAGGCCCTCTGCTCACACCTCCTAGACGTCACACCTAACTGGTTTGGGCCAGACAGAGGCTGTGATGGACTCGTCAGCAGTGGCATCAGGTTGTCTTCATGGATGAGTAACTCTTCAGCCTGTTCCACACAGATGGGAGGGCCAAGTTTGAAGGAGGAGGTGTCGCATTTCTTTTTTCAATCAGTATTTTTATCAGATGTAACCAATTATTGAAAGAATATTTTTTGTTTCATTTTATTCAGCCTTAGGCTAGATGCCTATCTTTACTCTCTGTAGACAATGGCTTCTTTTGTCCTCTCAGTGTAGCTTTTGAGACAGAAATAATGCTTTCCATTGGTACAAGAGGGAGACATACTGTACTTGTACTAATACAGCCTGATGCATACAGCATCCATGCCCACACTTAAACATAATTTGGCACATCTATCAATTCATTATTCTTGAGTAAATTTGCAGAGATGTGGTTATATTGCTGTATCATGGGAAATTTCAGGACTCCTTTAGAATCTGTGTTGTGCAAGAGCTACCTTTTCTAACATAATGTACTGTGAGCTATTATTATGTTACTGCTAGCTATTACTTAACAAACATCCACTGCAGGAGAAATAATCAAAGAATTACCAATAAATATATGCATTCTTGCATTTCGCATTTTAGACCAATAACCTATGGGATGATTTTTGGAGTACTTGGATTAACTTTGTGTTATGTGAATATTTCTTTCCAAAATTATACAGTATGTTTGTAAAACTAGAGAGCTTCTTCAGTTACAGGTTCATCATTGTGACCAACACCTGCAAGCTGTGCTAATTAGATACAATTCAAATTAAAAAATAATTTCAGGAACAGTTTATTTTAATTTTAATCAGCTGTTCTGTGTACTTCCTCTCTTCTTCCATCCTTCATTGATAAATATAGAATTACTATCTTTAGCTCAGGTACGTCTACATACAGTACATATAGTATATAAATAAAAAATAAAGTAATTGATCAGTACAATAAGAAACCAGATGAATAAAACATTGGTAGATAATGTAGTCAATATATAATGCCGTACAATTAATGTAGGAGTCTCAGAAATACACTAATATGTGACCACATCTGTTAAAGATTCGGTACGAGGGACCGAACCAGTGAGTGAACCCACTTGCAGGAGCGAACAAAGCCAAGCCGTAATCCGAAAGCAAGCCGTAATCGTAGGAACGAGCCGAGAGTCCAGGGGAAGCCAGATATCCGTAAGGGAACGAGTACCGAAGCCGAAGCGTGATCCGAAGTCGTAGTCAGTAGAGCAATCCAATAATCCAGGGGTAGCCAGTGATCCGAAACAGAGTGAAAGAAACCAAGCCAAACCGAGATCCGAAAAGCCGAAGTCCAAAGGGAAAAACCGCAAACCGAAAGCCAAGACGAACACAGAGTAGAAGTAACGCAACCAGGAAGCTCGAAAGGGAAAACCAATACTGAGCAACGAGGTAGGGAAGGACAGGTGTTTAAGTAGGATGAGACGGGGGTGTGGTGATGAATGGGAGAACTAATAGGTGCACTGATGGATAGGGGCTACGCCTACTTCTGCCTCCTCCGTTGCCGGGAGGCAGGGATTGTAACAACATCAGCATGCAAACAGCATTAAGAATATCTGTGCTGTTTTAGACCATAACATATGCTGGACATAAACATATGTTATAAACATGCACTTACTTCACTCATAGAAATTCATTCACTCATTCAGAAATTCAAAAGTATCAGTCAGTATGTCTGTGTTCTGACATGTAACAAGATGATATTTTGGCATATTTGGCGATGGAATTGATGAGTGTGGAATACTGCTGCAGATTGTGCACGGAACCATTTGTGCCCTTGAATGGTCATATCCCAAAGATTCGGTTGTTTCCCCCCATACATTTCAGTCTTTCAAGTATCACTCCTTCTGGTGTTAGCAATAGGAATATTTCTTGACTTAGGAGGCTGTATCTTCCTCATTAGTATAGTGGTGAGTATCCCTGCCTGTCATGCGGGAGACAGGGGTTTGATTCCCTGGCAGGGAGTCGCTCTTTTGGGCGGAGCGCTGGCACTGTGGCTAAGAATCTGTGCCTGTGGCCGGAAAGTTGCCCGTTCAAATCCCGCGTCCGGTAGAGGAATCCAACTCCGTTGGGCCCCTGAGCAAGGTCCTTAACCCCAACTGCTCCAGGGGCGCTGTACAATGGCTGACTCTGCGCTCTGACCCCAAGCTTCTCTCCCTGTCTGTGTTTCATGGAGAGCAGGAAGACAAATTCCTAATGCAAGAAATTGTATATGGCTAATAAAGTGATCTTATCTTATCAATACGTGAACTGCTGTCTGAGAGAGGCAGGAAACCATTATTACACAGTGACTGAATACATTTAAATCTATAGTTTGCATGATAATTGTCTGATTTGCGTTTTGAACTGAAATTTTATGGATGTCTTCTGTGGCATGTATTTCTTTTCAGCACTAAAGGCTCTAAAGCTGCTGTACACAATTCTAATGTCAGGACTCTATATAACAGCTACTGTATGTATCACCTTTGCACCCATACCATACATAACATACAGAGCATACGATTATTATACAGTAATCTACGACATTTGAGACTATGCTTTGTATGATTTATATCTCGTTTTTGTTTTGAATTTCCCGTTTAAGCACTGTAGTTAAATTATTTTATGTTTACATTATCAACTACAAGATAAACTTTTGTTTTGATTTTGTAGAACACAATGACAGCTGCACAGTCAATTTGTTCAACAACAATACTGTTTAATTGTCCTCAATAAGGTGTGATCTTCACATGGGTTCTAATAAGTGAAAAAACACTCCATTCCTTATGTGCTCTATACACATATACAGTACAGTCATAAAACCATTTTTATGAGTTCAAAGTTAAGAACTGAAGTTTCTTTTTTAATTGTTTTGTTCAGCTTACACTGTTTCCCCAAGGAGGGAAAAGTGACTTATTAGCCACAGACATTCCCGACTGAATGTTTTCAATTATCTGAAGCTAACGGAACAGTCTGGGAGAAGCAGGAGAAAACCTTTCTGACAAGTGTGAGTGAAAGGGAAAACCCAGACAGCAACAAAAATAGAACCTGCCATCTTTCAGACACACCAGGACGCTTTAATAACTGCTGTCTACGACTGACCCCCCTAACACCACCTCCCCTCCCCACATCAATGTACTTAAAAATAATCAAAATAAAAAGTAAAACAAAATGTTCATTTTCTCAGGTTCGAAAATAATTAACATCATAGGACAGAATCTGTTAAAAATTAATTCTGTGAATAATTCTGATTATTCAAATTTTATACTAGAAGACTTTAACAAGTGTGTAGACTTATACAATAAAAACACTTGAAAAGCAAAAATATTTGTAAATCCATTTAAAGTTCAAAACAAAATTAGAGGCACGAAGTGTGCTGGTTTCTGTTTTCTTCAGAAAGGATTTTCAAAGCAGTACCAGGAACGGATGAATCTCAAAAGCCTAAAGGGTCAGACCTTCTTGACCCCATAAATACAGCTGGTCTGTCAGTCAGCACTGCAGGGGTATTTTTTATGTAGAATTACACAGAAATGATTCTGCATGTCAGAAAGAGAGTTTCCTCCTCATTCTTAGATAGTGTGCGATGACAAAGCCATTCTACAGTGGCAAAATCTGACAAAGTGGTTAAAAACCCTTCTGGTAAATGAGTGACCAGCTAACAACAACAGCATATTGGAGTAGAAAACTACCCTGTGCAATAGACAGGGTTATGATCCACATGTACTGAGAACACACATGTGCAGTTTGCTGATAATTCTAAGACTTAAGCATGCAGCACACCTCTAGAGCAAAACTTCCCATTTTAGATTTTTTATAGAAAAATGTGTTTATTTTTAAGTCATTATAATTTTACAAAAACATAAATATATATTGTAAAAGAATGTATTAACGTCCATTGATCATCACTGTCAATATCATATTTATCATTTATCAGCTTTGAAAAACTACTTATACCACACATTAAGGCCAGCATCCCCAAAGCACTTGATCCTCACCAGTTTGCACAAACATCGCACAAACCGCTCCACAGAGGATGCAATCTCTATAGCTTTACACACCACACTAACCCACCTGGATAAAAGGAACACCTATATAAGAACAATTAATAGGTTTATTCCGTGCTGAAAAAAAGAAGAAAGAAAAACACGTTTCGGCCGTGGAGCCTTCTTCAGGTGTCAGCCTTCTTCAGGTGGAGCCTTCTTAGGGTCCACGGCTGAAATGTTGTGTTTTCTTTCTTCTTCTTTTCATTCTTCGCAGCTACCCACCTGAACTACTAAAACCTATACTAGAATGCTGTTCATTGACTTTAGTTCAGCATTTAACACCATCATACCCATAAAACTTGCTACCAAGCTCAGGGCTCTGGGTCTATATACGACCCTCTGTAGCTGGATCCTAGACTTCCTCACCAGTAGACCCCAGACTGTCAGAATTGGCAACCTTACCTCCAACACACTCACCCTTAATACAGGTGCCCCTCAAGACTGTGTGCTCAGCCCACTGCTATACTCCCTGTTCACCCGCGACTGTACTGCCAAGTTCAGTACAAACACCATCATCAAGTATGCTGACAATATCACAGTCTTGGGCCTGAACACTGACAATGATGAGACTGCCTACAGGGAGGAGATAAAACAACTAGCAGATTGGTGCAGAATCAACAACTTTAGGCTCAATATCAGCAAAACCAAAGAGCTGATCGTTGATTTCAAGAGACAAGGAAAACTCCACTCCCCCAACTAAATCGAAGGGCCTGCGGTGGAGAAGGTGAAAAACTTCAAATTCCTAGGTGTTCACATCTCTAAGGACCTCACATGGGCACTCAACACCTCCAGTCTCATCAAAAAGGCACAACAGCGGCTGTACGTTCTGAGAAGGCTGAAGAAAATATGCCTGCATCCACGGATCCTCACCAACTTCTACAGATGAACGGTGGAGAGCATACTGACCAGCTGCATCACAGTCTGATACGGCAACTGCACTGCATCCGACTGCAAGGCCCTGCAGCGGGTGGTCATAACTACCCAACACATCACAGTTCCATTAACCTAGTAGCCCACAAATCATAATTTTTCCCTAGAATATCTTAACCCTCTGATATGTAACCTCCTCTGTACGCATTAGATAAGTCATTGTGTTCATTGTGTTCTCTAAACCCCTTCATCACAGTGGTCCTGCTATGTGCACTTCTTCTGTTTACCACTAGACACCTCCTCCAGGACTTCACTCTCTATTAGCAACTGGGGCTATAAGTTCAGCCTCCCTGCAAAGCTGACTGGAGCACAGTGGACTGATCTCACATCCCAGAGACTTGCATTTTTTCTTTGTGTAATTCTGTTTGTGAGTGTGTTTGCAATGCTTTTCTTTGTTGTTGCTAGGTGTGTGCATGGTGCAGTGCAAATGAGTGTATGGAGCGTTGAATGAGAGAAAGATCTGCTATGTGCATCAAAGCATCTGTGTTTGTGCACTTGTGACATTTCACTTCCACAACTTCACTATCTGAGAACCTTTTTTCCTAATCTCCTTTCTGGATCAGGAAGAAGAAATACAGAAATTACAGAGAAGCAGTGAAAGTCATCAAAGAACAGAAACAGAAAGAAGAAACTTCAAATTAAAGTTTTAAAAAATAATTTACTATGCGGTACCAAACAGAATAAAAGAAAGCAGAATTCATGCTTATCTCACACACTTGACAGTGACACCGCAGTCATTATTTACAACAGACCAATTCACAAGGAACCTACATGCAGTTCTGAGAAAGCACATAAGTCGATTGAAACACAGGAAAAACTCAGAGGCACCTATAGCCCTGATTGATCCTTTATTTCTAGTCCTTCAATAAGAGTCTTTATAGAGGGTGTTTTGCTAATTCCTGTTATGCTACATGAAACAAAACAAGAGCACAGCTCAGCCTGCACAGCCAACAGAAACACATTTGCCTGCCTGAGATCACTTTCCTGAAATAGAAAACGGCATCTACTTCTCAGATTTCACATTAAGCTGCCAAGCTCACCGCCGGCCAGGGCTGACAGCTGCAGAGGGAAGGGGCTGAGAAGGGGAGGGTATGGGGGGGGGAGGAGGTCTGCTGGTGTGAGTCAAATCTCTCCTATCGCCATCCCTTCTTGGAGAAAAATGAGGAGACTCCTCAAAACGGCCATTTGCAGACATACAGTAAATCACCACTGGTCCAAACTAATGGCTGTGAAATTCAAAACTATTTGTGGTGCCTGCATCTTACAAGCCAGCTCTTTAACAGCTTAACCACTGTCCTCGATGTCAAGAAGTGCCTGGGAAAGTTCTCTTAAGTGGGGCTGGCTACTGATAAATAAATGTATGCATTTCCCACATTGACAACTCAGAAGTTGCAATCCGAATACAACTTCATAATAGCAGCACTGATAAGATAACATTCAGAATATACTGGGATAGGAGCAGGGTAGGCCTGGTCTTTACAGCAGAGAGAGGTATGTGAACACATGTTACTCCCTCTCACAGTACTTCACCAAAACCAGAAACACCTGTCCAGGGTGTCAATACACACACTTGTAAATTATCCATTTAACCCTTTCCTTCATTGAAATATTCTAAAATAACCTTGAGAATCAACAATGTCATCTGAAATAATGACTACATGTAATACTGTATATACAGCTAGAGACTGCAGCAGCTAGGTTCCTTCCACTGTCTGCAATAAAAAAGTCCAGACTTTTCAAGCCTTCTCATGCAAGAAATTAAAATTAGAGCCTTTTTATTCTATGACAATTTTGAAGTAATACATAGTTACGGTATATTGTAAGACAGTTTTATACTGAGACAGTAGTTACGTTGTCACTGTGATTTTCAGATTTTCAGTCATACTATGGATTGCACGATTAACAAATTAAAACACACTATTTGACAAAAGTGCAATAAAATTATAATTCAATAACACTAAACCAAACTATATTTCACACAAATACATAAAAAATCATAAAATATCTACACTATGACATTACTACATCTACATTAAGTTCATAACATCTTAAGCACAACTTTCTGCCTCGCTTTCCATTCTAGCTGCTGTTGTGCACTGATTGACATATTTTTTAAAATTTTACGTGGACTGTGTCTCTTATTATTCTAGATCTAGTTTGCCAGAGGTGGGACGTGAAAGAAGGAACTTAGTTGACTATCATACATTCCCAAACGCAGGGCAGATTAAAAATACATTTAAACAGCATTTGTTTAAAAATAGTGTGTTTATTTCCACTCTCTGCATTAGAAAAGGCTCATATAAAGACCACATGGACCTTTGTTTATACATACCCACAGTGTTACACTGACCAGCTGTGAGAGACGGAGAGGGAGGGGCAGAGACAGCAAGGAAGATAGGGAGGACCAAATACACAGCAGGCAGACCTTATCAGCAGCCTCCCCAAGAGACCAGCAAACATACACTGGTGTTAGTTCCTATCTCCTGGTTCCCAGCCCTGAGCTTGAACCTTGAGGACTCCCTGCCTGATAGCACTCCAGTACTACCTTATCAAGGGGTCTTTGCTTTGTCAAATTAAGGCGCACTGTCAAGGATTAATGTGTCTCCTTAAGATATAGATGACTTCATGCTTGGCTCAGCCTTGCAGGGCTGTAATGGCAATCTGCCAATACTACATCTGCAAGCACTCCTCTTCCCTCCCTCTTTACTAAGTGAGGATGTGATCCAGATTATTCCCAGGGTTCGGTATCTTCTGACAGTTCTGCTGTCCACACAGAAGTGTGCAGGTACCCCCCCTCCCCCCAAAGCTCTATGCAGGGGCAGTGACAAAGCTGGTTCTAGTGCGAAATAGATTTAACACCAGGTTTTCTGAAATATCCCCTACATAGGCAGCAAATCTTAAAATAAATTTTCAAGGGGCATCCCTCAAGGGCTTTAATGTGTTTTATTTTTGCAGTTCAGTGTTGCTTTGATTTAGCCACAGCTGAGTTCCATCATAAACCTCTTCCTTCAGACTTCTCCCTGCTCTTCTAGTGCTGCCATACTATACAGTATTATGCAGCCAATCTCAGAGTCAAAGTTCCCTGTCCAATTTTTAAATAAGTAAGCTATCAAGCAGATGAACCTCCATTAGCCCATAAAATGCCTTTTAGTTATAAAAAAATAGCAAGAAAGGTTTTTGTTTTTATTTACCAGAGTGTTTTTTATTAATTATTTCCAGCATCATGACTACTCAACTGAAAGTTTCCAGTGACAAGAACATAGTTTAAATGTACTTCCTCTTAGTTTCTATTTGGATTCACTGGTTTGTGTTTCACTATTCATTCTAAAAATGTTCACTAGGTTGACTTTGTCAAAGTCTTTTTTGAAGAATTTTGAAAACAATCAGTTCCCTTCATAGTTTTATCTGCTGAAAACTAACAGTCAGGCTTTAACCACATTTATAATAGCATTTTAATTTAAATGAATTACACCACATGAACCTAGATAAGTATTTTAAGCTCTAATGTGCTTATTCACTCAAGGTGGCAGTGAAGCCTGGCTCTTGCATTAATCTTGAATGTCAAGCCTCTCCTTGTCTTACCTTGCCAATGATCCTGTGGCCTTCCAGGACAGAAAGTCAGGGAGATCAAAGAAGTGTGCCGCTTTCTCCCAGCAGGAATGTCGCAGGTTCTGAGAGCAGCCAGTGATCAACAGCCATGGAACGTGACAACACAAGAAAAGCAAGAAAATGGAAGCTGATTACACACCAACTGAAAGCAATACATTCAGATCCATAAAGAAAAGTTTTAGAGGTACATTTGACCAAATCTGAGGGAGATAGCACTCGGGTGCCAATGCCCCCAAAAAAGATACATTAAACTAGCATACAATACATACATTTCCTTTAAAATTGGATGTTCATGGCAATGAAAATGTATAGCCATCCATTGGTTGACAATAAAAACTCATTCCATGAAAACTGTACATCCAGTACAAGTGAAAATTAATTCCCAAAAGAAATGTAAATGTAATGTAAATTACTCAGATTAACAGGTTCCTGAATCCCAGAAAAAAATTTCAGTGTAATACAAAAACATTACATCAAATGTACAGTGAGTGATACCCGCCACCGCAGTTCCCCCCCCCCCAGCATGGTTTTTCCATTTTGCTTCATAAAAAATATGACCAAAAATTGAGCGGAATTTCCACTTCAAGGCGGTCAATTCCTGAAATGGCTTCCCTTATGCTGCAGCTCCCAGCAGTTCCTAGCATCCTAGCCTAGGATACACTTATCTTGTGTTTCACACTGTTTACACTGCACCAGTGACGGGGACACTACTGTAAACAGGTGTTGTCCTTCGGATGAGACGTAAAACTGAGGTGCTGACTTTCTGTGGTCATTAAAAATCGCAGGGTGTTTCTCGAAAAGGGTAGGTGTGTAACCTGGCGTCCTGGCAAAATTTCCCATTGGCCCTTACCAATCATGGCCTCCTAATAATCCCTATCTATGAATTAGCTTCATTACTCTGCTCTCCTCCCCACTGATAGCTGATGTGTGGTGAGCATTCTGGCGCACTATGGGTGCCGTCGCATCATTGGTGGAGGGGAGTCCCCATTACCTGTAAAGCACTTTGAGTGGAGTGTCCAGAAAAGCGCTATAAGTGTAAGCAATTATTATTATTATTATTAATTATAAAGTGCCAATCAGTCATGATGTTGAAAGTAAAAAAAAAATAGGAAAGTGATGACTTTAATATTGAAAATCACAGTTTTAGATAGACTGAAAGCTGGGGCATTTTGGTTCACTCACCCGGAGGCATCAGTGAATCTTCTATCCATACAATTAGGAAAAATTAAGAGAAAAACCATTCTAGCATTAAAGCTTTGGCTTCTGTGAGGGTTAAAACAGCCCATGTGTCTCAGAGAACACTTTATATTGAAAGAAATGGAACAGTAATTGAATGTGGGGAAAAGTGAGCACGGCATGGTGGCACAGTGTGTAGTATTGCTGCCTCATAGCACTGGGGCCCTGGGTCCACTTTCCAGAGTGCTACCTACGTGGGGTTTGTATGTTCTCCCCATGTTCACATGGATTTCCTGTGGGTGCTCTAGTTTCCTTCCAAAATCCAAAGACTGGTTAATGAACGTTGCTCTGGGAAAATTAGCCGTGATATTAGTGTTTGTGTGTGCCCACTTTGATGGACTGGCCTGTCCTGGGTATATTCTAATGTTTCTTTTTTAGCAAAGAAAAACATCCACTTTATTAAACATATGTGCAAAGGATGTTTCACTACAATGACACTGTAGACAGTTATTGAACTTTTATAAAATGTATAACCTGAGAGTATTCACACAAGGGATGATATTACAAATATTGCATGTGCCACCAGTCCTAAATCTTAACTTGCAGATGCCCTTCATCAAATCATTGAAATCCATATAATAATCTTTAACATTCTGACATCCTGCTCACTTGACCTGTTTTAGCATACAGCACCCTCCAGGTTAAATCATACCTCTAATGAAACTGGAACAAAAAAATCATCATAATTCAGAATGAGTTACATATTGGGTAAAGTGTTTCACTTAAAAAATTCCAATAATAATATGCTGTAAACATAATGTATGCATAATAAAATAATTGTTTTGCAGAAAACAAGAGGGTTACATTTATTTACATGCTTGGTATTCTTTTAAATAAATTTGTGCCATAAATATCTGTAATAACATTCTAATCTTTGGAAGTGCAATGGAAGCCAGTGAAAATATAGAGACCCTTGAAGGTCTCCTGCTGTTTCCCTACAGCATACAAGGAGGTAATACACAGAAAACATTAAGTATTTGCATACATCATCGCGATTAAGGTCAGAGAGCTCTTAAAATTGTAGGACAATAGTCATTGAACTCCACAAGTTAGGAGATGGCTATGAAAGAATCCACAAAAAGCTGATTTTGTATGTTTTCGCCATATGTTTTGAGCTTTTTGCTGGGTGTTCCAGTTTCCTTCCACCTCCTGAACACAGCCTTGCATCTCAACGATATGTCTCAACCAGGTTTTCTGACACATGATGGCTGGTTTACACTCCTTATTTTTGTGGCTGATTCCATTATCTAAGGTTATTTAAATGGGTTAGAGAAAGAAAATGTACTACATAATAAATACTGATAAATTAATTAAAATTAGAGAACAATCCCAAAGGATTTTTCTAATGATACAAATCACACAGCCCTTAAGACTATTCAACACATACAAAACTACACATAAAAACGTAAAATCCATATGTTGAAAATCAGATATCAAATAATATAACAGGCAAAAGACATTACAATTACAAAGACATGCAATTTTTGCATTAAGTTAAACTTGCTTATAAAAACTTCTGAAAAACATTCTCTACCATAATCCAACAAATAAACAACACTCACACTTTTACAACAAAGTTGTACACATTTACAACACAGTTTAAATGCATTAATGTGTCCACATAAAGCTCTCCCCCTGCTCTAGGTAGGATTAACAACTGTACTTGACCTTGGGTGGTCTGCACCTTGTTACATCTCCCTGGGCCATGAATGTGAGGTCAGCTAGAGTCAGCTGTTCAGAGGCGACAGAGTGAAATGCACAAATGATGCCCTATATAATGACAGTCAGATACTTTGATCAGGTTGTGGTGGTGAGGAAGAATAACTACAGTTCAACCCCAGGATAATTCCTAAGCAACTCAGTGTAAACAGTTTCAGTATGAAGAGAATTCATTATTTTAGATTAGTGAAAGGCATAATGTAAGAGAAAGATTATAATGGTAGTGGACAATGAACCACACCAGGTTTATAAGTATAATGTTAAATGTGAGGACAATCACAAGAGGGCTACTCACTTCTTTGAGCCACAATAGTTTGGGGGGCTGCATTTCTGGGGACATCACCCCTCCCACTGACTGTAGGACCTTGTGTTGTGTCCTAGTGATCAAGGCTGCCTGTTCGGATGCTCTGTGATCCATCCACATAATGATATTCTTGTCATTCTCTCCTTCAGGTAAAAGAAAAGACGGTGGGTAGTCATCAAAAATCTGTCTAACGACACTTTTTAGTATAATTATTTGCAAAATAATGATTTAAAGGTTCTGCTCCAGTCTCTTGAGTTGAGTTGAGTGCACAAAACTTTTGGAATTCAAGAAATTAGACCATTAAGATATTTACAGCTTTTGTAAGGAAAAGTTATTAAAAATGTCTGCATTCAAGAGAAATGCAAAACAATAGAATAACACTTGCTCACTTCAGTCCTGCCTTATTGAAGATGGTGCTATCGGAGGCCCAATGTCTTCTTCATCCAGAAGCCCTCAGCATTTTGCCCCAAGGTACTTTCAAACTGGCGTAGCTGTGCTCGGACACAGACAGCAGGGTCCACCAGCACCGCTCCCTTCATCTCCCTTCAACACTTTCCAAGCCCCAGCTCCCTATATTACGAGGTTTCCTAATTAGTCTTATCTGTGACTGAATCCTAAGATCCTTGGTCATTCCAGATATTATACCCACACCTTCCATGACTTTACCCAACTCAATAAATCTTACAACAACCAAACCTAACCAGACAACAGATCAGGGAAACACTAAAAATAGTGTAATAAATATGCATATAATGAGCATACTATATGCATAGTAATAGATACAGATTCTCAAAGTATTAATTTATTTTAATCTTTTAACTAGCTTACAACTCTTGACAGAAATTTGTTGCCACAGCTCCAAGATTTTGGTCCAAATTTGGTCTGACAAAAAATTGTTTATACAAAACAGTGACAAAATGAATAGTGTGATAATAAATACTGTTGTGCTACGTTTGAGCTTTTCCCTGTTTTGTTGTCTGATTGGTTCTTTTTTACCACCTTACTGCATCCTGGAGCTAATTTTCTGATACAATCCTTGAGAACTGCAGCATGAAGCGGTTCAAGTGACTATATCCAGATATAACCAATATAACAATATCACAAAAAAATCAACAGTTTTGCACTTTACCTTAGTTCTCTCCAGTGCATTTACTTTGCCTTTTTATATTTTTTATTACACAATACTGTGTCTTACTACTGTGACTTTCTCTCACTGCTGGGTTTTTAACAGAATATCCCAAAGGAAATATGCTCTTTAGAAAGCAAAGGTGGGATGTTTTTATTTTTTCCTGCATTAATGTGCAATGACAAATTGATACCACACTTCTCCCTGCCTAGCCCTAATTGAGTAGAAAGCTTACTTTGTTTAATATGACACTGCTTCTTTTAGTTACAGTATGCAGTTCTGTACCCTGCACCGGTCTTTATAAGGCAGCAAAAGAGCAGAGCTCGTGAAGTGTACATTATTGAAGTGATTTCACTTCCTGGTGCTTCTGAAGGTCAGGAGTAGGGCTTTGCCTGCCAGACAGTCTCTTGACCTTCTCTGCAGTACACAAGACCAGTCTTTCAAAAACACCACCTGGTATGGCGAGAAATAGGAATAGTTGGCAACCCAAGAGAAGAGGAAACTTGAATCATGTCTGCCTGCAACAGGGTAAAAAACAAAACAAATGCAAGACAAAAAGTGGGAATTAAGCCCTCATAATGTTCTTATATTCAGTGCACTTCTTAACTAACCTATTTTAATGTCAAAACATTTGTTTTTAAATTTTAACTTTTCTAATTATAAATGTGAATTCACTATTGTACCATTCCATAAACTAAAAAGACATCATAAAATTAGCAGACTATGTTGACATCGGCTGCTGGTTAAAAAAGTTGTGGAGTGCAGGTGTCAACATATCTCTTTGCAGTTTGAGTGCCACAACCACCAACAATAAGACCACTATCCATGTCCCGAACACCATTAAGTTAACCTTTTTCTCACAGTGTCCACCAGAAGTAGTGGGTTACTTAGGTCAAAACTGTTATTTCTGATTTACAGTCAAATAATTTGTACTTGTGCTAATGAGATTAATATAAATGAAAAGAACAATATAAAATATATATTCATATATATTTTAAGTGATACCTTGTATACATTTGATCACATTAGAATAACATACTGTGCAGGAAATGACTAGTTAAGGTCATTGCTGAAGGAGGCATCAGCAGTTACCTAATTGAAGGGTTGACATACTTATATACAAAGTATAATTTGTTACTGTAACTACTGTAGGATAATAAGTATTAAATAATTCAAAAATATATTCTATGTCTTAATGTTATACATCTCATTAACATAAAGTTTTTATTAAGATGTTCACATAATTCCAATTTGGGTCTAAAATATACAATAATATGGACCATTATGGAGGGTTCACAAACCTTTTCTTGGCACCGTGCATGCATGTTCTGTTGGTTTTAACTTTTTAGAGACTAATTTAGCCAGTCAAAGATTTTCCAATTTATTCTCCTGCAAAACACCTTATAGCATTGGCTATATCTGATGGGTCAGTATCATGCTGCAAGGTGAAGCACTACCCAATAAGTATGAAAGCATTTTCTTTTCTGTAAACTTCAGAATTCATTCTGGTGTCATCATTTGTTATATCAACAATAAAGATGAGTTAGCCAGTTCTAGAGACAACTATATATGTACACAATGGAAATTAATCTGAGCTGGGATTCAGGCCTCTAATTTTGATTCATTAACATTATAGGGGCACTTGATGGCCAAGTCCCATGGCTCTTTCACTATGGTCAGCTATGTTAGCAGTTGTAGCTTTTCCTGTATTGAAGTTTTCCACCAGTTGGTTCCACTGAATAAAACACAGGTGGCCAGTTCCAGGCCGATAAAGGATGCTTACATCAGCTGGAAGTGTTCTTAGAGATTAGTGATGGTTGATTCAGGGGGGCTGAATTCCAAAGACTGCACAGCACGATGTTTAAGCTGGCAACATTCTTAAACAGCATTCTCTGTTTTCCACTGCACTGACACATCATTACACTTTGAACAAATACCCTACTATAGATTCTTTTCATGTGTGCACACAATACAATTGCATATGTAAATGCACACACATATTTTTTCATACTCAGGAGTAAAGAGGAGTACAAAATACCTATGTGAGCTCTAATATTTTCAATAGGTAAATTGCAACATCTCATAATACTGTGTACACATACAGAATAACCGGTTAGAATTGCCATCAAGGCTAGTAATACATCTTGTATTATTAAAGTGTTTTGGTACATAAAATATGTACAGTAGATACACAATGGATACAGAATTTATTGTGGAAAATTTTGATTCCAGCTTCCTAAGACTAACAATTCTGATTGAAACTACTCTTAATATGGTAAAAGAAAACAAAACCACACTGATAATCCAAAGACTTCCCTTGCAATACTATTTCTGAGGTTTGTCTCTCAAGTGACAGGGAAGAATCATGAAATGTATGATTCCTGGTGGCTTGGCTGTTAAATCTGGCATACTTCCACTGCTCACTCTAAGTACGTCTACAAATAGCAGAATGCCAGTTTTTATAGCCAGCATGACTAATTCTTGGCAGAACTGTAACTGTGTTTACCAAGTCAGCACAGACAAAAGAAATAGCAGTGATATTTATAGATGTATATTTTTTTAAATACCTCTTCCAAATCCCATTCGATCTTTAAAAAAACACTAAACAATACTAGGCAACAGCTGAACATTTTTGGCAGGACTGTTAAGTGTCACCACTTCTACTTTTGGCACAGCTGCTCATGGATCGCCAAGTCCTGCAGTATCACTGATAAACAGCAAACTATAAAGATGACACAGAGCATGAAAGACACTGACAATTGACTGGGACCTTAACCAGTATGTGACAGAAATAAACAAGTAAATAACTTTAATGATACAAGTAAATAAACCCCATTAGTGCAATTATATTGGCTTACTGGAAGGTACTCTAATTTTTTTTTTACATTCCTCTAAATTTAGTTAATGTTTAATTAAAACAAAGATTTCATGACAATCAGTCACCTAATCCACTCGGTTCCACTGAATCCTAATTTTGAAAATTACTGTTAATTTCAAACACTGCCTTAAAATAGCCAAGACATGCAAAGAACATCACCAAGAGCACACAGGCAGGAGCTATGCATCTTCAAAATACACATACATATTTTGTAGTATGTATATATTATTCTATGAAAAAATACTTTATATTATATTTTCACAGCTGTGGCACACCTAAATACAGGTGCATGAAATTAGCTTAACGAGTCAAGCAATTAGTTGAATGGCATTTGTGTGCAATAATAGTGGTTCTAAGAATCTAAGCCCCCCCCCCAGTCAGGTAGTAAATTTCCAGCAAAGTTTTAATCATGAAGACTAAGGAGATTTCAAAACAACCCAGGGTTAAACTGGTATAAAGGCACAGACCAGGAGAATGAAAACATTGCAAAGACTTAATGTCTCTTTAAGCATGATGAAGCAAACCATTAAGAAGTAGAAGGCACCCAGATACTGCTTAGATCAGTTTGTCCATCCAAACTGAGCTGCCAGACAAGGAGGAAACTGATGGGTCTAACCTTTTTAAGACCTTGACCTTGTGAAAAGTTCAACTATAATAGAATTTCAACCTATGGAAAGACAGAAGCATATTAAGCTCAGATATTTATTTTGCTTATCCACAGAACTACTTCCAAATTCTTAAATAACTTAATGAAGAATATAAATAAATGGTAAGATAAAATACTAAATTATCACTATTTTATATCCTTTCTATTAGATTCTAGTTCTTAAGCAAAAATTAAATTGCAACTTTTTCATTACAATGACTAATTTCAACAAGACAATGATGCCTATGTCTTTTCATGAATCCAAATGTTTAATATTTTTTTTCATTAACTGTGAAATAAACCATAATAAAGCATTTATTTTTTTCTTGCTAACATACCCAAAAGAGAAATACGAAAGCTTTTACATCTTAAAAAGATTTAAAAAAGGAATTCTGAAATGGCTCCCCTGTCCTCAATTCAACAGTACACAGAAAAACTGCCTCAGAAAAACATTTTGGCCTCATTCAAGATTTCTTAGTATGTAAATTTACAATTATTTTAATAAAACCCACTTTAGTTTTTAACAACAAAAAGTCAATGTTTTAACCTAATTCAGATTTTCATGTTTTTGGGTTTAAAATAAATTAGTGGAGAAGGCTAAAGAGTTTTCCCCAGTCATAAAGGTACCTCTCCATTGGGGAAACCCCAATTTATTTTCTTATTTATATATGTATTTCAAAGCAAATAAATCAACTTCAGTTTTGCCATTTTCACTAAACATTTTAAGTTAAATAAAACATTTTCTTCATCCCACTTGTACAGTACATGAAACCTAACACAAATTAGATGATGGGACCCAGTGAGGGGAGAGTTTGGCTTGGATGACCTCTGACCTCACAACAGCTCTGGTCATCATCTGATCAAGATGGATTTTTGGTCTTCATTGCTACTAAGCACTTCATTGAATCAATTTAACCCCTCCTATAAATATTTTTTGACCCCTTCTATCTCAGGTAGTCATTTTTTAAGACATAAATTGCCAGACTGCAGGCCTCGTGCACTGGAGCTGGTGAATACTGCCATAGACTGCTGAACACACTGAAATTCACTGATTTTTAATAATGATTTTTAATAATCATGAATATCAATTTCACTGGAAACCTACTGTGTGATTTGAAATACACTGCAACAAAGGGGCATTCTATCTTTAGTTCTAACCATTCTTTAGTTTACTTAAAGGGAAAAATTGATCCAGAACAAAAGTGAATCAAACTGCAATCCCAAACATATTAGCTCACTGTATAATAATCAAATGTTCAAGAACATCTCTGTAATGTCACACTACAGTATCTCAATGAACACTACTCTCAAGGTAGCCTCTGAAGTTCAAAATGACAAGCTTTGTAACTGAAGAAGAGATTCTTTATATATTAGCATTCTAACACATAGTGCCCATTGTAGTATCTGTGAATACAAAACATGTCCAAGGAGAAACCAATCAAAGTTTGTACTGCAAACAACACTGGGAAAAAATTATCTCACATAATACTGTAGGAAGCAGAACTGCAGTACTGGACCATTTGTCTTCTTAACTGGTTTAATTATTACAGTAAAAAAATATTCTTTATTCCATACCTCAGGTAGTTTAGCTATTGTACCTGAATTAAAGCATTTAAATTATCAGCTTTAACAGAATCCAAAAAAACATTACATGGGTCCATGAACCAGTATTTAAGATTACTTAAGTTAATAGGGAGTCAGAATGTAAATTAGGAGACCTTTTTGTCCTCCCAATTCTGAAACCTGTGTTCTAGACCTTGTCAGTAAAAATGCTCCCAAAGTTACACATTTTAAACTTCCCACCACAAACTAAAAATTACAAATCCAGTGCTTGATGGTAGACAGAAGCAATAATCTTCTGCTAAACAAAAAGCAGATATAAGGTACCAGATTTCTAATTGGTGATAGTGTGGGTCAAAGGTTTGATTCAATCCAGGCCTTAATCCCTATAGTAACCTTTGACTTCCAAAATAACCATGGACTCCACTTCAGAGAAGCTCCTGTTAATACCTACCATCTTTATTTACAGCTAACGGCTGGAACTGCTTCTCAAGTACTACTAGCGAACAGGTGGCATCAAAGCCAATTCCCCGAATCTGTGTCTTCTGGACACCTTCTGTTACCCTCTGCAAAACAGAAGCATGTAACCTCCTCAGTTATCTTCAGCAGATACAGAACAAAACAAAATATTGGCAGATATTCACATTATAATTTGAATTTACTATTAGATCTTTCAAGCACATACTGTACTTGGTTTTAAAAACAAATGGCAACAAAATAATGTTTTAAATAATATCAGAATTGTATGCTATACAGCATATTTCAAAATAAAATAACATTTAAAACATGAAAATATGACATTAATTCCTCATTATAAAATCAATCTAATCAAATCTAAATAGAAATTAAATTCCAATTAAAATACATCCAAAACATTACTATAAGAACACACTGACAATGTTAAACTGCCAAAAATGTTTTAAGATTCAAAAAAAGAGGTTGAAGAGAGGTGAATAAACCAATGTTTTACATTTGCATACAAATGGTGAATCCTACAATGGTAACAGTTAAATCATAGCTGATTTGCTTCCCTCTGTTAGTCATGACAATATTCAACTGAACAATATCTGCATGTGGCCTGCTATGTTTCCTTCATGGATACTTGAATATTCTGACATCATTATTAATATTGCAATCTGAGAAAGGCTCAAAAGGAGAAGTTACCACTGCAATCTTTTTCTCTGGCTGCACAGAAGTCAAATGTTTAGATAGGTTATATTTAAAATAAGCATTTGCCCTTGGGTGGAACTGAAATGTAAGAAAACATTAAGAGATCAAGTTAAAGTTATTTTAAAATGGTTTCACAACACCACCAGCCTGGCTAACTTTTCAAGCAGTATATGATTTTTATAATTACTAATGTAGGCACATGGGACAAGGATAGTCTACCTAAGATTGAAAGGACTGAAAAAAATATTGGAGTGTTTGAACTGCTTTATTCCCTAACACAAAATTACCAATTAATATAATCTTAAAACAGCATTATTTTATTCTTATCCCATAATCACAAAAATGTATATGTCACAGCACAAGCAAAAGTTTAAGTTAAGACACATTTTTGAGGACCTACACCTATTTAAAAGCATGCTTAATTGCCCATTTTTAAAGGTGCTGCAATGGAGTGCTTATCTCTGTGCCAACACAATTTTTTGCACTGTTTCAGTGGAGTTTTGCAGCTCTCTGATTGAATTTTAGTACTGTGACATTTCTGTGGCTGTTTTCTGCAGTCTTGTCCTTACGCATCTCTGGGGAGACTGTTAACCAACCTAACAGAGTATAGGACCAGATATCAAACTTGTTTTCAAGCTTTAGCTGTAACCATTGGAGAGAACCTGCCTGAAGTTTATTAACCTCCTTCCAGATTGCTTGGTGTTAAATAATTCCCTTCCTCTGGAACTCTCAGCTACCACTGATGTCAGGATCTTGAGTCACTGTGTATCTCCAACCAGGAAAGATTCCTTTGTAACCATATCTAACCATAACCATATCTCCACCTGAACTTGCTGGGTAAGAGTTTAGTCCAGTGGTTCTCAATCCTGGTCCTGATGACCCAAACACCTGCTTGTTTTCATTCCATCCCATCATAATTAGACAATTAAAGCCCTACTTGATCTAAGACGTTGCTTCAATTGAATACTTGCATTTTGTTTCTTGCCTCAAGATTGGGATTTTACTTCACTTACAAAACACAACAGTTAAAGCTCCAACATGTTAAAGAGCTGGGAACAAACACTTCAAAATAATCTTATTAGTAAGTCAATGAAGGGTTTCATTGTGTAACTGATGGCTCCAGTGGAACAAAAACCAACAAGTGTGCGAGTCACCAGGACCAGACTGGGAACCACTGGTTCAGTCTCTATCGCTACCCAAACCAGGAGTGTTCAAATGCCACCACCTCACGCTACACGAAGACTTACACTCTGCAGCATCCCTAACCCTTCACTCACTGTTTCAGAGCTTTGGGATGCTCACAGCTGCCTCCACTGTGTAGAGGACTTACAGTATGAGGAAACCAACCCCCTTCCTCAGTGTGCCTAAAGATCTCTCCTGTCTCTAACTCCCTACATCAGTGTTTCTCATCCAGTGGTCGGTGGACCGTTGGTGTTCAGGGGGATCGTTATGGGTGGTCTGCAAAGGATACAAATATAAGTGATATAATCAACCAGTAACATGTAAATCCTGTCTATGTTATATGCAAAAATCCTTCACTTTCAAGAAATTTGTAATAAACTGAAAATATAATTACAGTCTGTGGATGACTTACTCTGCCTTTGTATCTTGACGCTGCGTCTTTCAGGTAGTGGCATCTAAATGCCATATCATTTGCAAAACAGCTTCTGCAGTTATGATACTCATTACATCCACCTCAGTCTGTCACAATTCTTAGTCTAATTACACATTGCAACTGAATGTCTAGTTGTTTATTTGTGGAGTAATTTTTATGTTCTCATGATAAGCGTAGCATGTAAGAATCAGTTTAATACAATACTTGGTAACATTAAATCCAATATTAATCAATATGTATAAGTGGCTTCACACTGGATCTTTGAAACAAAAAACAATGCTAATTTTGAAGTGAATTTTAGTAAAGAAATCAGCAATTTTGAAATGGAAAGACCTACTACAAGTTCTGAAAGAACAAACAGAGTGAATAAAAAGAAGACAGGCTGGAAGTATGATGACAGATATATAAATTTAGGCTTTAAGATTGAATCGAAAGTGAACCTAAACCCCAATGTGTTTTGTGCTACTAAGGTTTGGCAAATAATCTTGCTCGATCTTGTCTCTCCGTCCCTCTCACAGCTGAATCAAGGTTTTTTGCTGTTGTGTTAGTAAAGGAATAATTAAGGTGGTCTATGGTGACAAAAGATTGACAACCACTGCCCTACAGATTTTGGAACCTTACTGAACCCTGCTGATCTTAACCTCCACTTTTGGCAAATGGAGAGAAGTATCGGTCTTATTTCACAGTTCTGTGAGTCTGACTACTCACTATTCAGCCTGTCTCTGAGTCCAGAGAAAACATCTAACCCAGCGGCACTAAGACGGCTTCTTCTAGGAAGCCGTTTCCCCTTTGCTCTTGGGCCACCATCCATATTGCTTATACAACCAGAGTCCTGGGGATAGCCAACCATTGCTCCTCCCCCTCTTCTTCAAGATATACTCTAGTCTTTCATCCTGGATGCCCTATCAAATCTGTCCATCCTTTGTACCAAGACAATAGAACCTCTGCCCTTCAAGCATATTAACTGAGACCTCACTGTATTCTGCTTCTTTCTTACACAACCTCCCTCAAGGAGTCTTGGTCTTCCTGATCCCCAAAAAGAGAACCTTGTTCTTACCATTCACCTCTCAGAGAACCTACAGTGTTCCACCTCCAGGTAATATTTAAATTTCCTCTTGGATGTACAGTATAACTGTAAGATCTCCTGGCAAATTAACCCTCCTGGCATTTGGACAGTTATAGAAAACTAATGTTGGAATTAAGATTACAGTCAGCTAATGATATGACTCAGATGTGTTCCAGATGCTATCTGATTAAGTATCTTTACTAGTTTAGCCACTCTGTAGCCCATTTGTGGCCATGTGCAGTTTGTCCTCTACAAGGATTCGACTGCCACCTGCCAGGCACCTCCCAGCCCTGAGCTACACAGTGCTTCCATTGACAGTGGTGAATTTCACTGAACCAACAGGCCAGCCTCCCATCACACAAGACTACAAGATTACTGAGCTCCTTAGGAAATGAATTGCATCACTAAAACTCAAGGACAGAATGAATCTATTTCTCAATTAACATTTTTCTTGAAAAGAACAAATGATTAGAAATCCTGATGGAAACTGTGGAAAAGCGTGTGTGTACTAGTTAGCCCTAAGCTTATATAATAATGGTTCTCATTAGACTTTAGATTTCACCACAAAAAGAGCCACTGGTCTCAGGCATGCGAGGAAACACAGGAAACAAGAAATAAAAATTGAACACACTCTGATGGTGCTGCAGCACTTAGCCCAGATGTCAGTGGAGGACTGGACATAGTGGTCTGTCTGGGGCTCCCAGATGTGGATAGGTTCTTTAGCAGTTGTCTTCACCAGCCCTTCCTTACTAACGAGAGCTGCTCGTACACTGGCTGTTCCCACATCCACACCGATGTAGTAATGTTCCAGGGAGAGTTCAGGATAAGACATCACACCTGATCTGCAAATTGATGAACAACTTTTTAAAATCTAATTCTAAAATAAAAAGTGTATGTCAGGTATGACATGTTAGAAAGAGAAACTAATAAATAATGGTTAGATTTGCACAAATACTGTTTAAGTACAGTAATATCGGTCATCTGCAATGTTATCATGTCACACTGCCTATGACCTAATAGATTTACAAGAGGGGGACCTTCAGTCGCTCTTGTTATACTATGTATACAAATTCTGTGTTTGCACTGCTGGTTTATTCATACAGTACTATAAATCATAACTATGTACCACCTTCCAAACACTTTCTAGAAATATTGTCACTTTGATCAGGGGTTAGGTGTAAATCTAAGATAGTGTAACCATATTTGGACATGGCTTGCTCATTGTCATCAAATACTCTTACTGACCACAAACCAAAAGCATTGTAATGGGACAGGCTTTCAACAACTGAAGTCATAGTACAGTAGTTCAGTTTAACGTCTTCTAAATTTTATTTGACTCCTATTTGGGCTTACCTAAAAATTGGCTTGATAAAATATCAATCTCGATTTGCAAAACGTTAAGTCTGTAAAAACAACTCGGTATAAATTTGACAAGCCAATGCCAAGGCTAATTAACACGTGAGTAAAAATGTTTCATTTAAACTATAACGTAAGGCAGTGCTTAATAGGAAAAAATGTTTGAGTTGCCTTCACTCAATGTCCACAAACACCACACTCAGCCTTAGTTTCATCACCTTGTATGGCTGTTACAAACTGCCTGTGGTATGTATTCTAACCTTTATTCGCAGAACCGTTTCTCATTACGGCAGTAAAAGCCTGTCTATGGGCTGCCTTCAGGAGCAAATTACACAGCAATTTATCATAAGCAATAACAAGTTCACCGAATCTGTTCAACTTCTTTTACAAGCAAAGAATAAGAGGGATATCAACTCTTAAGAAACGGCTTTTAAAACCTTACAAATAAACTCTCAATGTTCTTAACAAATATTTTAGGGGTGTTTAGCGGTACGTGTTAAAAAAACAATCGTTTAGATGGCAATTTTATTAAGCACAGATTTTTCTTATTATTGATATTGTTAAAATAATGCATTTAAAACTTAAAACGTAAGCCATTGACCTTCGAACACTTACTTATTTGCAATTGCTTACCATACACACTTAATAAAAAGCTAAATCCCAGTCTACAAACTGCAGTAGAACAGCATAACTTCTGAGTACGGTAAGCCGAGAGGGTCATAATGCCCACAAACTAAGTGAAGCAATGTGTATTTCCGCAACAACACTAATGAAATATTTTTTCTCTCAATTTTGATTTATTTGAAAGAATTTTACAGCAACAGAAGTATGCATACCACAGTCAAGGACAAATAAAAGAAATATAGAAAGTACAATATAAATGTAATGTATGGAATGTAAAGGGATAGAATTATGTTTTTGCAATTATGACTACTTAAATATTTTCTTTTAGCAGGTCCGATATATTAGTTTAGGTACTAAAAATACTCTTTTCCTAAGCCATGTCTGTCCTGTTTTACATATTGAAACCTAAAAGTCTAAAAGTCTCAATGTAGTAATTTGTTTGGATTAATAAAGCCTGTGTTTTTCTTGGTTCAGACCTTCAGAAAGTAAATTGCATTATAATCACATTACATGGAAACTACATGGCCTGCAGCCAGCCTACACCAATACTGAACTGTTATGTTGACATTTTGACATAGCTATAGCATGGAAATGTCCAAAATGACAAGACTTATGTAAGTATTCACACAGCTATGCCTTAGTATAAAAGAAACTGCTTAGCTTAATTTACAATCTATCCCATTACAATCAAATGAAACTAACTCTGGGGTCAAATAGACTATTTCTATTTCATTAACAAGTTTTTTTAAACAAATCTTACAAACAAATAAAAAAGGAAATATTGCTTTGCAAAACACCCTAAATAATAAAAATTAACACCCAAAATAATAGCTCTTGATGGGCAAGAAACAACGTGTATTTTAAATATAGCTTTCTGATAAAGAAATACATGATGGTTTAGTATTTTAAAAAATACCAAATAAACTCAAAACCCTAGAAATAGTGCACAAGACACCATTTCTTATGCACATGTTATGTCAAATAACACCTCTATGCTTCTCCCAATGCTTTCTTTCCAGGACTTTTTTACTTAAAAGCTAACTCATAAAAGCTAATAGATTTAATGATCTTAAATGCTTACGTTAGTGGTTAGAGCCGTGGAATCATTATTAGAAGGTTTTGGATCACTGCTGTTGTACTCTTGAGCAAGGTACTTTACACAGAGGGCTTTAGTAAAATGCCCAGCTGCATGAATGGGTACAAATGTGTCTTTGGATAAAAGGATGAGACAAATAAATGAACAAAAATAATTTCAGAGTTGACAGATCATGTCTATAATTCATTGGATCTCTCCCAAGCCAGCAGTCACAGGGGAGGGCTTTGGGCCTCCCTTACTATCCACAATGACGCACATCCTGTTTCAATATGGTCAAGGGTTTTCCTAAAAACCCTTGCCAAGTATTCCCCACAATATGAAAAAACAAGAAGAAAGAAAAATGCCAACAGGAATATTGAAATACTATCACAATATTATATAATTGCACTTCCCCAACAGCTATATGAATCATGCCTAACTTAAATAAAAACGTATTTTATGTTTTTGGGAGCTTCTGTGATCATTAAAGCTACAAGGGGATGTTTTCTGTCTTCGTGGAGGAGAAATAATGTGTGTGTTTCTTTTTTCATATAGTGAAGCACTAAAAGACTGGTCCTTTTTCCCACTGTAAGCATTTGTACCAATTCCATGGATTTAGTTAAGCATTTTTTGTTGCTGTGCTTGGCATCAAGCCTCATCTTTGAAGTAGAGTACAGTCCAGAAAAACAATACTGGAGGAAGTTTTAACTGCTTCTGGCCTTTCTTTCATAGCTTGCATAAACAGCCTTCTCCAGACTTAGTACTGAAATGAACCATAGTGCTTGTTAATTGTCCAGTCAATAGTATGAGATGTAGGAGTGTGTTTAAGATGCAACCATTCATTTGGTTCCTTTCTCAAGCTTTTAGAGAATGTTCTCCTATTTCCAAATCTTAGCTGATGTTATGATAAGAGGCTTTGAAGAAAGAATCTGAGACTGAATTAGGCTTAATGCTGGTGTACTGTACATTTGAGATGTGCTTTTGTCTTTTGGAGCTTCACAAAGAACTGTGGATATTTAGGTAATCCAGGTGTTTTTTTAAGTGAATAGAATGGGAATCTGCATCTGATAATTTAAATGCTAAAAGATAACATTAACGAATGTATATCTATAAAAATAAAATATGCCTAGGTTACTGCTGTCTTGTACAAAAAGTAAAGTCTTCTTTGGAGAGTCTCTTGCGTGGACAATGGTAAAAGGGTCTGAATGAATCTTGGTCGGTTCCTTTGGATCTATCTTTCTTTCCTCAACTAAAAATGTTTTTGGGATACTTATACTTCAGAAATGATTAATGAAAGAGGTGTGCTGCAGAAAATGGGAAGGAACAATATTGTTTCATGGTTTTAGTAGGACATTGCAACAGGAATTTAGAGTGATAACATGTTTTCTTAGGGTGACAAGTGTTATTTGAAATTTCCCACGTAAAAAGCAGACATGTTTATATCTTTCTGTTGCAGCTCCTGATTTTTTTAAGGAATCTTCATCGCTGCCTTTTGGAAGTTTTTCTCCTCAGCTGTTTTGCACATTGTCCTATTAAACAGTTTGCTTTTTGGCAAAGGGGTAACTGTGTTCACTGCAGATGAATGCTGCCATTTAGAGAAATCCAGTGAAACAAACTTGTGAAACAAAATCTTCCAATTATTATTCTTCAGAAAACTGGAGGATTGTTTTTATAGCTCTGAAATACAGCTTTTTAATTCAGAAAACTTTAATAAATGATTTTCATTTTCCACTTATGCTTTTGAATTAGTTAAATTTTGCAAAACACAGGATTTATGATCTAGTCTGTCCGAGGCTGTGTTTTTATATACCAATAAAAAGAACAATCACAAATGTATGTATCAATAACTGATTTATTCTGTCTGAGATGTACCACTTTTTTCAGCTGTCAAGTGAATTTATCACACTTAAGCAGCAATTGTGTTCAAGGCGTGTAGGGAAATCAGGAGAAGATTGGTTGAACTGAATTCCAGTGTCCAGGTTTTAAGCTGGGTTTTAAGACAACTAAATTAATACAACACCTGCACAAAGAGTGGGAGCACAAAATCTGTTGGTTTTTTTCATACAGATATAGTTTAATGTCTTCATTCAGAGAGTCCTTTGAGTTAAAAATTCAATTTCATCAGCATTGTAGATGCTTTACCCAAGAAAACCTTTAAGAATGTGAGCTGTTTTTTGGGTTTTTTTTGGACTGCCCTACTGGTGGTTTGAACACCAACTGTTTGTTGTCAAATTGTTTTTTCTAAGTGACATTGAAGTAAGTTGTACATCTGGAAAACCAGTCAACCGTTTCTTTAAAATTGTTCAATCCAAGTGAAGCATCAAGTCGAAGGACTTTTTTATCACTGTGGGTCCCTCCAAGCAGTGCTTGTGGCTACAAGCTACTGACCTCCCTTGCTACATAATTTATCTGCAGACCATTGTACCTGAAAGAGTTTCAGTCACACCTGAATGTTTGGATTCCCCAGGTAAATATTCTCTGTGCAGAATAGAATCCACATTTTTTGCTGTTTCTGCTAAAACAGTTGGAGAAATCTATACATGACTAATTTGAATTACAGACCCTGCCTTTTTCCATCGTTTGCATCATTTTGGATGGAAAGCTAGCCTCCTTTGGGAAAACTAAGTCAAACCCATGGATTTATTTGGCCTCTAATTAAATGGTTAAAGTATGATTAAACCAGGAATTGTTGCCATTGAGCATTGTTGACACGATCGTAATTACCTCCTCTTAAGGGCACTCCGGCTCTTTCTTGTTTCGGTTCATTTTTTGCACCTGCCTCCTGTTCCAGCCCCTCTGCATAAAAGCCAATCTGGGCTCAGCTTTGGAAGATGGACGGCCAGAAGCCCTCCTACCAGCGAGTCCAGAAGTGGCTCGATGGCATAGGCTTTGCAACGGCGTTCTGATCATCTGGGTCCAGCGCTTGGAGCGCCTGGCCCCGTTACCCCTTTTTATTTCCCTGTCCCTGCACCGGATACCGCTCCGGTTTTTAACTTTTGTCATGTCTATCAAGGATGGATTACCTGGCTCTGGACTTTTGTCCATTTTTTTCCTTACGGACTCCCTTTGGACTTGTTTGCACTCGTGACAATTGTGGCTTCCCAGGCACTCAAAACCTTGTGCTGTTATGAGTGAGAGTTGTATTAGTCCATCTTAAGGCTCCTTCAGTCTGTCTGTTATACTTTAGGTTTGTGTGTTCAAAAGAAAAAGATGGACTTACAGTACAACTCAGAAAATATGTCCACATGGTCATCATCTCTGCTATGCACAGAGATGGGTGGTTTTGGTGAGAGAAGATTATTTACAAACTAATTAACAAGAAAGAAACATAACATGAGAATTAATATTTAAAAAATATATAATTTTCAGTAGATAATTATATTTACCCAGTAGACACAGTGAATATCGTACTGACATTTGTTACATCTGTGACCTACAGTATATTAAGAAATCCAATAACAAGCAGGAATTATATGGTAATTATAAAGGAAATGACCTGTAATCCTGTGTTTCCTGATAACACCTTTAATTAAACTGTAAGGTTTATGCTAGAGCCAAGATTAGAAAAAAATTCACAACAAGATAAAAAGACTGACTTTTTAACATTGGTCTCTTCCAGGGTATATCAAGGCTGTGACCTTGTCAGTTATTAAAAAAAGAACATTAAAAAAAAACATACATTAAAAATTTAATTAAATTAAAAAAAGAACATACATTTCTGAAAGAAATATGCTTTAAAGGGTATTGAATGTTTTGTCTACACACAATTGTTTACTAAGGGGAAAAGTGGCTTACAGGAAATTGTGATAATTGAACAATCATAAAAAAGAATAGATGCTAAAGATTAGGTATAAAACATTAAACGTAAGATAAAATTATTGTTCTTCAGCTTTGCCATTGAGGATACCCGTCAGTCCTGCTTTGGAAACCAAAAGTATGATACATGAAGTATTAGCCCTGAGTACAATATTAGGCAATAAACAAAGATGGTGTTAGAGTTGGGGTACAAATACAAAGGTATAACACTGCTAGAAAGGTACACAATTTTTGTCTTTTTTTTTCTTTTTCTTCTGGGTTGTTGCTAAACTTAATGTAGCATTAGTGATAATAAAGAGTTTTTCATGTCTGGGCCTGCTGTTCTGCTCACTATGTAGTTATTGCAAGAGGAGAAACCGGTTGGGCCATTTCAGGTGAGATATACTAAAGAGTTTGAAACAGGTAAGATCCTGTCTTTTACCACCACTATTCTTGTAGGTGTGGTTGGCACAGTTAAATTGTTAGCGTGATTAGGCCCTTGGAGCAAAGACCATTCTCTATATCTCCTTTGACCCTGTCTCTTTTACAAGCATATTATAAACTAATATGATGGGTGGGGCTCCTATTTTAGAGAAATTCATTTTTCCAGATATGGGTATTTGTTGGATCTTGACCAGTCTGTATAATCTGAATGCTTTACAGCCCTTCATCCCTGTTGATATAATATACAGTATGTCTGAATCAACAGCTCCTGAGATGTCTTCGTTAGATGTTTTCAAGTGGCTTTGAGCTCTTCTGATGAATAGGCTGTAAGAAAGCACAGGCTTAACTATACTGTACACTCAGTTTTAAATACATAAGGTTAAATATTTACCATGTTATCAGTCTCTCTGCATCTTAAGCTGTTGTGATGTACTCTCAGCAGTTTCAAATTCGGTTCCCTTTTTTTAAAGAAAATTACATACAGATGGCAATGCACACAATCCTGGAGTTACTTCTGAAGGAAGGGATTTCCTTTTTTGTTGGAAATAGCAGCACCCCTGAACATTGAACATTTTCTTTTCTTTAACTCTCTTTTACATTCTTGATAACAAAACAATATATGGGTAGATTAAAGAGCCCAAATGGATTGTCCTTCACATTCAAATAATCCTAGCAAAGGGCCTCTGAATATTTCTAGAACTTTTGCATCTGTTGTTTGAGACAGGAAATTAGACATCTCATAGGGTTGTTATTCATTTAGGAGATCTATATTGCACAATTCTAGGTTCCATTTTAGCTGTATTCCCACGAAGCACAGTAACATTGGAGGATAGTATGAATAACCTTGATCTTTGCTGAGATGTACTTGTTTGGTGCCTTTGCCTTCTGGGGATAAAATTAAACAGTTAATTAATTTTACCCATACTGACAACTCTTTCAGAAGAAATTCATTTTAATTGCCCTACCTCACTTGCAGACAGTTTTTATGTCCTGATCTAGACATTAACACATAATCTTGTACAATTAAGTGTGCAGCAGTCTTACAGCAGCACTTATGCTTAATTTATTTAATGTCCTTTTTGGTGTCATTTGAGGATGTGTGATTAATCTTGCACAATATTGTAAATAGTTATTTCTCTTTTTGTGTCATATCCCCAGTGGTTTAATTAAATGAGTTTTGTTAATTCCACACTGCAAGGATTGGTGTCCTTAAACAGCCATAAAGTGATCCATCCCATCACTGTGTAAGAAGTAAAGGTTAAAATTAAAGTGTCGAAAAGGTGCCAGATTTGAATTTCACTGGAAGTATTTATATAACAAGGGTCTGAAAGATGTTGCCATTACTGCTGAACACTGAATTATTTTCTGAATAATATGAATAAGTGATCAGTGATCTACTGATATTGGGGGAAGAGCTGTGGCTCTGTTGCTGTAAGGTTACTGGTTCAAATCCCACAGCTGGCAGAGGAATCCTACTCAGTTGGGCCCCTGAGCAAGGCTCTTAAACCCAGCTGCTCCAGGGGTGCTGTATAAATGGTTGACCCTCCGCTCTGACCCAAAGCTTCTCTCTCCCTTTCTGTGTGCTTGTGTGTCATGGAGAGCAAGCTGGGGTATGGGAAAAGATAAATTCCTTGCAAGAAATTGTATATGGCTAATAAAGTGATCTTATCTTATATAAAGATCAGCATCAAACAGTGCTTTTAAAGTGTAAATTTTCCAGCTGCGCCTCTTTGCCATTTCAAAAAGACCATTCCAACTTAACTTTCAATGTGTCCTAGCATCTGTTGCACAGAAATGTGAAAATAAGAGTATGTTTCACTGGAGCTTAATGCATATGTTTTGCCTTCTTTAAACTCTGTTTGGTGTAATTTATAAGTCTGATTGTCCAGATAGCTGCCATATGATTTCCAAGGCCTTGGAAATTCCAAACAACTGTCAATTATCAGTATAACACTTTCTTTGTTTTACTTTCTATGACTGTAAATGGAACAATGAAAATGGTTTTCACATCCAAATAAGACCTTGAAAACACTCAACACAAAATAACAGCTAATTGCTGTATTTTTGCACTGTAGCAAGAGTATCTAAGCTGTGGTTTTTACTTCCTTCTGCATGGGTATTTTTATTTTTTTCTTCAGAATGCAGATATTTTTAGTAAAATGTATTTCCTGTCTGATACAGACAGAGTTTAAAAATAATCAACTCCCTTTTGTGAATATATTGAGAAATCAAAAAGTTTACTTGACCTTAGTGTTTAATAATGGGGATCCTTTATGATGTTTGTTGATGCTGTGTAATATAATTTCTTGATAAATACCTAAAGGCCATTAGATGCTTAAATAACATCTCACAATGTCAAGGTATAAATCTGAAGTCTATAATGACAAGTATAATAAGTATAATAAGAAACAGTTGGTTTGGTTGTAATGGTTGTAATAATATTTAATTAACAACATGGGTGATTATGTAAAGATGCTTAAATCAGAAAAACAAAGTATTTATTTAATCATTACCACTGATTCTAATTAAAACATTTATACCATATTCAGTTTTGAGTTTTTTAATAATTTGTGGCAATATACTGTACATACCCTTCTGTGGACAGAAAACACATACAAGCATCCTTACAAAAGTACAAGTGCTACAGTTCACATCTCTGACAGAAGATTTTCACATCTTTCATTAGTTACAGACTATACAATCTTTATTTCACATGCTGGAACGTACTTGTTATTAATGCTTTAGATAATTCAACCTCAAAATAGAAATGATAAAATGAGATTGCAGAATGGAAATAAATTATTTTACTTTTTATATATCAGTTGCTTTTTTTGGACAAATTGAATATAAATGTGAATTGTCATTTTATTTAATTTTGTATTTAATTTTATGCTAGCAGTCTTTGCAAACAAAAAACAACAACTTTGCAGTATATTGAAATACCAGTATCTGCTTTCCACCTTTCTGGGAATGGTGTGGTTCAGACAATAAAAGAAAACCACAGACATTTCAGATTGAGAAACTACAACCACAAGCTCTACACAAGATGGTACAAAAAAGCAGTGCAAGACTATACCATGCACCAATATTCAGAGCAAGGACCTGCGCCCAGTAATACTGGGAGAAATTGTGAGAAAACATTGTTTTTAGAAGTGCATTATGAAACCTCTGCTTTTAAAACTAGTAATTTTGTATCAGAAACAAAACCTAAGCTGTTCTGAAGTTTAAAATTAAGTTTATTTTTCTCTAAGGACTTTTTTGCCATATATGACAGTCTAAAGTTTATTTAGGGACAGGAATGTGTACTTTAAAATGCAAACATAGATACAAAGGAACAGTCAAACAGTTCCTTACACCTGTTATTTTGGAACCTGGGGCAAGTGGAATGAACAAACTTGTGAGTTTGAGAAACACCCCTTTTAATTTTCTGACTGGGGCCTGGTTACATCTGCCTTAAATCTTGAACACATTAATTAACCCCTTGTATTATTAATGGTAAGAAATGAGAGATGGGCTTGAAACATGTCTTGCAGGTGTAATCAGACACCTCTTAGCTTGTGCAGGCAGACCTGCAATTTTGTCTAAAAGGCCTCATGCTTAACTATGGTGGTGATCTTTTTCACCTAAACATGAAATCCCATTGATGGCCACTGCATAAAATATATTTCACATTACATCTAAGCTGCTGATATAAACACAGGTCTATGGCTATAAAGGTTCAGGGAATGACACAAAAATAAATATTATACCATATTTTCATATAGATTAACATAATGCTTCTTAAAAAAGACACTATTTGAATACAGTGAAATACTCAAAATATCTGGTTCTTCTTTTCCTAGCCAAACCTAAGAGGCAGAAATACAAAAATTATTATTCAGCTTATAAAAGCATTTCTCTTATAAAAACATGTTATGGCATGTTTGTTTCCCGAGTATACTGTAGGTGCAACATAACTGCGACAAACCAATAAATTTTTGACAAAGTAATAAACATTCATATAAGACTTTTTGATGTATTAATAATATAAAATCTAAAATTTAATTTAATAATTGATTTCTGTCAAGTACACTCATTGTTTGCAGTCATAGGTACATGAAATCACAGAAAATGTATTCAAATGTTATTCAAAAAGATAAAAACAAATAAACATACAGAAGCCTTGCCAGTTCTAGTAATATGTTTTTAAAAGAATGTAATTCAATAAAAACACTAAGCCATGAATTCAATGTATGAAATTTATAGCGTGCAACAATGGTCTTGCTGTTCAGATTTTCCACTGGTTCTCTATCAAGATGTGAAAGATAACTTTCAGGCTGAGACTTGAAACCAGTTTCTTCTTTAATATGATGATTAAAAACTGGATGTGAATCCCAACATTGTGAAAGAAGTGCAGTAGTGAAAACGTTTGTGAGTGTGAAACTACAAACATGTCCTATGCCACCTATTTTTTTCGATTAAGGGAAAAATTGGTCTCCCAGCCTTTTAATGGAAACCAACAAAAGAAGTCCTGTATGATTTGAACAACCTAATTTTTCCTTCCTTAAATATGAACTTAGATTTTAAATAGCAATAACAAGGGCCATAATAATACAACATATAATATAATAATGAGATATCTCCTCACAAACCTGTGTTACTCACTTTCTCCTCTGGATTACTTAGTGTATGCAGCATATAGAAAAAAGGAAGATCAGCATTTCTTTCCCAAATTCCAAATACAAACCACTTTATCTGCTTAATCTCAAACTACTACTAAATAAACAAAAACTAATCAATTTAGACTGTTACCACACATATTTGTAAATCATGTATACTTTTATACATTTTTAGGATTCCTGAAAGAAAGAACCAATTCAGATTCTAACAAAAAGTTCTGCACAACTTGCACTTCATTGTAACTCAGCAGTCAACAACAGGTCTTATGGAAAACATTCTTCTCTGTAAAACAAATTTAACCTTTTTTTGCAGCATAGTGTTTCAGTAAAAGGCAATTAATCTCAGTTGAATTTGTTCATCCTTCTTGAATTCTAGCACGGAACTTTCCATAATCCATTGTCATTAATATGTGACTACAATGTAGCATGAACATATTCTTTTTTATCTCTTAGGAATTCATGAAGGGGAAAAGAGAATGTATGGTTTGTAAATGGAAAATGAGAGTTTAATTTGTAAGTAGTACTGTATGTGAAAACTTACACATACCCTTAGGATCCTTCGTGCCCATTATCACTACTGCTACTACTGATAAGTAATGAGTGACAAACACATCATATTGCTGTTTGTAGACCAAAGTATTAGTATTTCTGTTAGAAAGTTGCCTACTAATTTATTAAATGTGATAATTGCTGTTTAGCCATATGTATTTATCAGTTATAATACTTAAGTACTGGCACTCATGTTTTAAATTGGCTGATTCAATGTGCCAGTGCTTAAGTCAGCAACTTATATAACAGATATACTGTATCCATGGATAGATCAATAAGTCTAATGCAAGTTAATCTTTTTTTTTTTCCTTTTTAAGAGTGCAGTCTTTTTGACCTCCCCCTTCTTCTGGCAACAATTACCAATCCAAGGCACAGAATGTCTACAGCTGCTGCCAGAAACAGGACCAGTAAATTAGAGTGAGACTTTGTGGGCCGGTGCCAACAAGAGAGGAGGACCTCTCCTAACTGGGAGTTAGCACCTCAACGACAGGCCTCCTTTCCTGTATATACAGGGGCCCCTGGCTCTCAAAGTCAATACTCAAACCTTGAAGATAGGACATTTAGAGAAAGTGTACAGTATATTACTTATGTAGTAAATCATAACATAAAAGACCTAGCAGACATATTTACTAAAATACATTTGAAAGATTCTAGACATATATCAATTTCTACTTAATTATACATAAACCATCATTGATGTGTGTCAAATGAAGAAACGAAATGTATAGATAACATTATACACATATACTGCACATGATACACTATATAGTATATACAATTCTGAAAAGGGCACGCAAAAAAGAACACACCAAGCATGAAAGAACTAGATGCTGAAATCTCAGCAAAAGTAATCCTTCTTAGCATGAAAAACAAATTGGCAAAGAACACTGCTAAATTACTTACATCGACATGCTAGATGAACTGCTTCTGGTGAGAATGTTGTTTCCTTGTTTGGTAAGATTGGTCTGTGCAAAAAGTTGCCTGAAGAATGTGTTTTAACAATCAGCAGAATAGCTTCCCTTATTGTTTTAAATTTTTAGTTTTAATTTATTTAAAGAGCTGTTTTTTTTATAAAGAGTAAATATAGCTTTAATTTTTATTTCCCAACTATTCTATTTGGAAATTGCATGAATTACTTGTTTTGTTTTTAAATGTTCAGTTTTTGTGTGATTGCATATGTGTCCGCATAACTATGATGAAAATAACGTAGATTGTTTTTATAATTATAAAAATAATGATTAATGATTTGGCATTGATATTTATAATGTGCAATTCCAAGAAACATGGAGTCAATAAAACAGTAACAATTTATATTTATAGATCAGTTTTCACTATAATGATCTCAATGCTTGCTACACTGGAAGGAATTATTTGAAAGCAAAATAAAAAAGTAACACAACAACAACTCCAGAAAATTGCAAGAAATATGAATAACATTGAAAACAATAATTAAAACAATTTTCTTTTAAAACTTGGTTTGATCATCTAATAGTGTTTTCAGGCAAGTTTTGCAAGTTGTGGTGAAAGCACAGTATAGAGAGTCCACCAGCAGAGTTTAACTGAACAAGTTCTTCCATTTAATTGAAATAAACCAGGCTCATACAGAGTAGTTAACAGCTGAATAAAGGTCTGAAAACACACTTTACTTTTAAATAAAAAGCCATGTGTATGCATGGAAAGGGTACTATAATAAACCTATTTATTCATTTTAATCCTAATAATTCACTTATTCAATCCTGCTAATTCACTTAAAAGTATATCACTGCAAAATGACTAAAACTTCATAGAAAGTATGAAGATGGACTCAGAGATGCTATCTGTAGACTTGCCCTTGCAAAGATTTTTCAGGTTACACTTGAGCTTTTTCAAATTTTTATAAAACAAAAATAGTACCTTATTTGTAGAGTTAACAGGAGATTAAGGTTGTTTTTAATTCCCAGCTGCTGAAATGTGGAAAATAAATATAGTTTCCTGCAGCAAAAATGGTTACAACTGAAATTCCTATCCTGACAAGGATGAGAAACATAAAGAGACACATACTGAAAGTATATGTAAGACATAGATTGCAACATTAAAAAATAATTATCTAGAAATATATTTCAATACATAACAATGGGTTTTAAAATACAGTACATTTATTTAAATGTAAATCAACATTTAAATGCATTTTGATATATTTTCTGATTTATGATAACAATACTTTGAAAATGATATTTTCCAAAAGTTTTTTTAATTTGGTGAATAGAAGTTTGGTGAAGGTTTTACTTTGACCTGTCTCATATGGAGACCCTGTGTGGAAGTCTCAAAGAGGTGCAAAATGGATTCAGAAATCCATCTCAGGGAGGGCAGTTCAAAAATAGACTCAACTTCCAGAGGATTACTGGAGCGTCTGTAAGGCTCAATGCACGCCAGACATTTAATTTGCCCACTCAAGCACTTCTTTTGAAGACCATTTGTTGTGTTGCATCTCTTACAATAAAGGAACGTTCATTATCTCAAATGAAGAGAACCACCAAAATAATTTCCTCTTCAAAGTCCTTGTCTACCCCCTCAATAATTTAATTCAGGTGGTAGTTATCTCTACTTAAGATTTTACAGCTGCACAATGGTGCTGACAATAACAACATCTAATGCTCACTCATCGTTTATTCCCTTGAGTACTGCAGTGTCATTCAATTCTCCCTGGTTTGGTTAACCGTTTGATTTCCAGTTTCATATTCATTTTTTGCATGTTAAACCAAGGCCATACATGTTGAGTTAAGTTTAAAATCCACAGCTTGTATTGATGTAGACAGGTTTTACCAGAATTACACACTGTTTAATATTTCTGATTACAGCCCAGTTGAGACAAAATGTAGGGAGATGTTCTGCTCATATCTTCTTGGAGTTTATAGTTAATCTCTGTTTCACAACTCAGGAGTATCATTTTCTATATGTTGTGAATGAATCAGAGTGCTTCATACACCATGCAAAAATAAATTAATTAGAATTAGAAGGTATACATCTTAGAGATATTCCTAAAAAGCACAATCAGTGGCGATATACTGTCACAAAGGAGTGTGCAGTTATATGCAGTACCAGTCTCACATGGGGCAGCTGTAACAGCCATCAGGACCCCATTTCTGGGAATCAGTGCTTGGCAGGAGAGGACGATTCCAGTTACTCATGTGACTCAGGCTACTGTGCAGGGATCTCCCGGTGGTCACATGACAATACGCTGATTCATGCCACACAGACCTGAGGGGGGGGGTTGCTGCAGACCTCCAGCTTCTCTCCTCATTTGTCAGAAACAGAAACAAAATCCCCCAGAGACAGCTTCCCCCCACCTTTGTTCCAGTGCCTTCTCTTAATGTTAACTAAATAATTCAGTGTGTCTTTGAGTGGATGCAGACAGCGGTCTACATGATAGCTTCAGGTTGTGAGAGTGTGTGCAGTTGTCTGACTTTGGAGTGTGTGTATGGACAATGCTTAAGGAACAGAGGATATTTGCAGCACAATGCAGAGCCTGCAGCCGTCATACTGTTGAAGATAGGACAAGATCACTTTATTAGCCATATACAATTTCTTGCATTAGGGATTTTACTTTTCACAAATCCCAGCTTCTCCATGAGACACACAGGCAGACAGACAGGAAGAGAGAAGCTTGGGATCAGAGCGCAGGGTCAGCCATATATACGGCGCCCCTGGAGCAGCTAGGGTTAAAGGCCTTGCTCAGGGGCCAAACAGAGTAGGATTCCTCTGCCGGCCGCGGGATTTAAACCAGCAACCTTCCAGCCACAGGCGCAGATCCTTAGCCACAGTGCCATCAGTCCACCCTTTTAATGTGTTTAATGTGTGCTGTGGTGACTTTGTGTTGAATATAAAATCATTTTAATTTCAGAAACCATTTATTTTCAGACTGTTTTAACAGTTGTTGAAAGGTAATAATGTTCCACTGCTTATAATTTTCAAAGTATTTGCAGTGAACAAATAACCTGAAGAACGCTTTGTAGAATTTCCTAATCACGTTTTAACTGGGTTTTCCCCTCAGTTCTCATGGGTACCTTCAGTTCATAAAAACTCTCAGCACAGTTCTTCCCAGGGAATTTCATTATCATCCTGCTTACCAATATGAAAATAGTATCTGGATTTCAGTTCACAGGATTTTCTCAAGAAAACATTTACTATCACCCTTTAGGCACTGAGCAGATGTACCTATCCAATGTTTTAAGTATAGGAAACAAATGATGACTAAATACAAATACAACTTCTTTTAAAAAATAAATACAGCTTTTAACTAGTGAATAACTTTCTCCAACAAGTTACATTAAGTGATAATCAGTGTACCCAGACTGAATACTAATAAGAAAGACAAGCATTTTCCAGTAAATTAAAACTATAAGGCAAACTGTCTAACTGTCTCATTATGTGGAATTTCCCAGTAATGTACAGAATGCAAATATAAGTAGTGGGGAGAATCATTCAATTGAAAATTGAATGACAGACTGACAGAAAAGCATACAGAAACTGAAGCATTGTACTGAATGCATTATTGTGGTTTCCTAAAAATACAATAATTGATCCCTGACAAGAGATGTCTTTCTCTCCCTCTAATCATGCTAATTGTTTTCAACTACAAAAAATCCACAAATAGTACCACTTTACATCTTAAGCAGTTACAGGAGAAAGAGAAAGTGTTAAATTGCATATACTGAGATAAGTTCCTACACCAGCTCTATAACAATCTGCAGTATGGGATATTGTGGTCACACAAAACAAATGCAAAGAGTTTAGATATTTATCGTTACATACATGCAATACAGAGCCATAGGTCACAAATGGCTTAACTTATATTTCAGAGAGTTCAGGTGCTTCTGTGAACTCAGAGCAGTAAAGTGAAAGTTAGAGGATGTGGGAAGGTATTACCAACTGCCCTTTTGAAAATCCTGTGGCCTTTTACACTAGGCCGAACTATCTTTCATTTCATTTAAAAGCAACAGGGTTTTTTGTATATTTTCAGTAATCAGGAAAACACAGTATTCATCCAAGATGACTTACAGAGAAATGTGAGAAGTGTGTGACCAAAGAGTTAATTCTACGCAAAGGTTAACCACACACTTTCAGCTAACACCCATTCATTTATTGAAAGTGTATATGGACTGGAGCCCTGCTGTTTCAACCATGGTATGGTAGATGACCTTCTGCTGAGAAGTGGAAGCTACAATGTTCTGCCTTTCAGAGAGGAAAGGATTCTTTTGGTATCAGTCACTCCGGGTGGAGTTTAGAAACTAGCTACTGCAGAAGTCCAGAGAAGGCCAGCAGCTACAAAGAGCCTTTCTGGTCCTTTACTGCACTCCCACAAATCGCTATAGATGAACTAATTTCTCCACCTGGGAATGCATGGTGGTAAAAATAGTGCTTCTCTAGCAAATGTTAGGAAAACAGTATAAATGAGTAATGGGAATAGTCGTGTAAAACATAATTGAAACAAACCACTACCCAGCATTTATAAAACAAATATACCTACTATATATGTCCAGAATCAAATATGTACTTTGTTCACTCAAGTGCACCATGTAGAATATCATGGAAGATAATAATAATGACTAATTAATAATTGCTTACACTTATATAGTGCTTTTCTGGACACTCCACTCAAAGCACTTTACTTGTAATGGGGACTTCCCTCCACCACCATCACCAATGTGCAGCATCCACTTGGATGTGCCAGAACGCTCACCACCAATCAGTTATCAGTGGGGAGGAGAGCAGAGTAATGAAGCAAATTTATAGATAGGGATTATTAGGAGGCCATGATTGGTAAGGGCCAATGGGAAATTTGGCCAGGACGCTGGGGTTACACCCCTACTCTTTTTGAGAAATGGCCTGGGATTTTTAATGACCACAGAGAGTCAGGACCTCGGTTTTACATCTCATCCGAAGGAAGGCGCCTGTTTAAAGTATAGTCCCCGTCACCATACTAGGGCATTAGGACCCACATGGACTGCAGGGTGAGTGCCCCCTGCTGGCCCCACTAACACCTCTTCAATCAGCAACCTTAGTTTTTCCCAGGAGGTCTCCTATCCAGGTACTGACCAGGCTCACACCTGGTTAGCTTCAGTGGGATGCCAGTTGTGAGTTGCAGAGTGATATGGCTGCTGGTAACCAACCAAGATAACCAAGATACAAAGGTTAACTGAGCTACAGTATACAGTATAAGAGATTTTCCATGGTAGCAGAGTTGTAAGTATTGCGTCACAGCACTGGGGCCCTGTGTTCAATAACCAGAGTGTGTTCAATACCTATCTGTGTCACGCTCATAAAAGGACGCTCCAGCCCTTCCTTGTTTTCTACTGATCTCCTGCACCTGCCTCTGGTTCCTGCCCTCTGTCTCATAAAAGCCAGATGTTCCTGCCCATCTGGGCTCAGCTTTGGAAGATGGACACCCGGAAGCCTGTCTATCCGCGAGTCCAGGAGCGACTCGATGGCACAGGCTTCATCACGGCGTCCTGACCTTCAGAGTCCGGGATTAGGGAGCATCTGGTCCCGTGACCCCCCTTTTATTCCCCCGTCTCTCCACCGGATCCCGCTCCGGCTTTTAACTTTGTTCGTCTTCGTCAGGATGGATCACCCAGTCTTGGACTATTGCCAATAATGGATTTGACTCGGACTCCCTTGGACTGTTTCCCTCGGCCACACCTCCCCTGAACACCAGCGCACCATAGACATGCCCCCCTGTTTTCCTTCCAGCCCCTTGCATGCCTTTTTCCACGTGTTTTCCTCACTCCTCCCCGGATTGTGTTCCCCGCATAGGGTCCTGAAAGAACACTTCATTACAATCTGCATAGAGTTTGTTTGTTCTCCCATTGTTCATATGGGTTTTTCTCTGGGTGCTCTGGTTTCCTCTCACAGTCCAAAGAGTGGTAGATTAATTGGCTTCTGGGAAAATTGGCCCTGGTGTGAGTGTGTGCCTGTGTGTGCCTTCCTTGAAATGGACTGCCATCCCATCCAGGGTTCCCTGACTTGCTCCTATTGCTTTCTGGGATAGGAACTGTCTCCTCCATGACCCTGTATTGGATAAAGTGGTTTGTAAATGGATGGATGGAACGGTTTAAATTAAATCTGTTAAAAGAAAAAAGCATTCTGCCCATTCTAACAGCTGTCCTCTGTTATTTTTTGTAAACATATGAGTTTAAAAGGGCAATGCTGTAAAAAATAAAATTTAAACTAGAGACTGTTTGACTTTGCAAATCCATTATACAAATTAAATTCTGTAGTCCCGACAGATCGGCCTTTAAATGCTTTTCACTTGTTTTCTTTAAACAGACACAAAAATTTCCACTGACCAAGGGCAGAAGAAGTTTTATCTAATCTTTCACCAGCCATTCTCTCCTGTGAGACATATCCCCACTTACTACTTCTTCAGCCTGCTCCATAATCTTTAGCCTTTCCCACAGCAAAAACAGCCCTACAGTACCTATCTTCTCTATCTTTTTTCAAGCATTGTCTCTTTTCCACTTTAATAAATGAGATACTCATGTACAGTTTATACAGTATTTGTTCAGAGTGATTTACTGCTTACAGATGCACTGCAGAATATGATTTTCAGTCATTCTTAGCTTATGTTTAATCATTAGATAAATAAATTCACTCTCAGAAGATTAGGCTTTGTTGCTGTTGGCATTGTTTGAAAAAAACTCATCAGTTTTGGAACAGCCATGGGTACTGGGTTCTGTAACTTAATGTTAATAGAGGCATTCCTTTTATGTAAATGGATGTTTATTCCTGTGTTAATATGATGATATTCATAATTTCCTATTGCATTAATGTGTTACTGTTTTCTGTCAGTTGTGTAATATCACTGTATTGGAAACTACTTTGACTTCTTCGGAGAAGGGATAAGCTAGACACTGATAATGATGGGCATTGCTACAGTATGGTTTCTCCCAACATTGTTTAGAGTCCAACATCATCCGGAACCCAGGGGGCAATTAATGGGTCAATCTTCCCCCTTTTCAAGAAAACTGGGATTAGCTTCTGTTGGTGCATGTTACTGTTTCTATTGTATTTTCCTTTCTTTCCTGGTAAAATTGGCACACTAAAGTTAAGTTGTTTCTATCCACACAATTAATAGTTTAGTTACAGCATTTATTTGATGTTTTTAAAATATTATTTTTATTTTATGTTTCAGAAAACATGTCTGGTCTGAGACCACTGTTTTAGCTCTATTAGTTGAAAAAAAACATTCAAAAAAGCAGCTAAGCATTTTTTCCATTATCAGTGGGGCCATGGTGGGACCATGTCTCTAAGCATGGCTCTTAGTCTAATTTTTCTTAATTTGCATTGATCTAGGATGTCATCATTTTCTTTTTTCCTCTCCCCAGGGAGAGTGCAGACTGGCAGGAGGGAGAAGCCCTAGGGAGATATCTGGCAGTTGCAAGGCTCAGCGAAATAGTTCTTTACAAAGGTGCATTGACTGCCGCTGAGAAAGCTTGCTTGAACTTGAAGAGGTACTTCTTTGTCCTTGTCACACCTACCTTCTATTCCAAAGCTTGGCTTAAGGACTCCACCTGACACTCTTTGAGAAGGAACTCTAAACTCAAACCCACTCTTAGACACAAAGGGAAATCCCGGGGTCTGGAAATTATGCACAGACTTGATTTAGAGAGGGGCTTAACCTTGAAAGATATAAAACAGGCATTCAGCCTGCAGCCCCTGGGGCAGTGTATTTTTTCCTTCTCTCTTAGACTGGCCACTAAGTTTTTCTGTATGGAGAACAGTAATGGAAGATATTTTTATGAAGCTAAGAAGTCAGGATTTCATCAGTACTGCCTCATGCGTACTCCCAACTACACCACTATCCCATACCTTTCAGTTCTGCTCTGATATTTCACGTCTCACAACGCAGGTTTTCACAGCCCCAGTGCCATGAAAAAGGCACACTAAAACATTATATTATGGACAAAGCTCATGTCTGAAGAAACAAGGTCTTCTTTTAGCAGATGTGTTAAATTACTTCAAGATCATGTTCTCCCTGTCTCGATGAGTCATGGCTACACAGTGTGTATCCATCATGTTCCACTGCAGTCTCACTGGGCGCAAGGCACTGTGAGTAGAAATGTAACTGATGCTTATCAAAAACCATATCAGATAAGCAAGAAAAACAAGGAAACATTTTATTGATTATGCTTTGGCTAAGAGCTTGCAAAATTATGTTGTCATAATGCATAATGCATCCTTAATTTACTATAAATGGTAGGTCTAGAGTGTTATGCTATGAACTCTAAAAAAACTAGATTCCATAGATGGAAGCCAACATAAAGGAGCAGATCTACATATATGTTTTGTGAAAATTGAACAAGGCATGTGACAGGAGGGTACAGAGGATATATGTGGACAAGAAGTAGCGGGTTAATTGTAATAAAACAATACCTTGATATTTATATCAGAGTAATTGTTTTAAGAAGGAAGTTGTCATATAAATATAATATTTTTCAGAAAAACACCTGTGATAAGGCTTAGAAATTATCAATGTTAAATATTATGTCTTACCAGTCATTTCAAAGCTCAAAGTTCTCAAGAAACTATATACTGTACTATTATTTTTTCCCAGAACCTCATCCAAATTCCACAGCCTTAAGGTAAATGCACCATCGTCATGACAGCTCTATCTATAAATAGAAAGCGTTGCTAAGAAGAGAACTCTTGTTTTCCAACATTTTCCTAACAGCAATTCTTACACCTGGCCAAAATTATGAACTCCTTTACTTTACATGTCAAAGCAAATACAGACACGAGCTTTGTTGTGGTACGTCTGAAGCTATTCAAGATTTATATCAGATAAACCACTTCAGCAGACTGAAGAAGGGTCTGTTGAAGTTAAGAAGAGGTTATGGACCCCATTTGTGAAACATCCTTTGGCTAATTACATCCAGCATAAGGTTAAACCACATAATTACGAGTCAGTGTGGCTTGAGGTACGATTCTCATTTTCTCAACTAAGAACAAGATCTATCAGCCCAACGCTAAAGGGAGCAATTAATGACTTCAAAGGGTGAACAGTGCATATCAGAAAGTCTGGGTAAATTTTTGATAAGGTGAACAAGGGGCAAAGCAGAGCACCCAACCTAACATTGTGAATACTGTACTTCTTTGTTTGTTTTGTGTAAAAAATATATCATACAGTATTTACACCATATATTCACAATTTATTGAATCGACATTTATTGAATTCATACTAAATATTCTTCTGAAGTTTATGGTGCCACTTTCTCTGGAAACAGTGAGCATTTTTTGGACAAAAGAATGTACAAAACTGATTGCAGACCCACATAATGCTTTAAATATCTGTCGAGGAAGGAAAGGGCATCAATCTAATTATATCTATTGAGATTTAATCTAAGGTACTTAGGCTACAAATTATCCAAATTTAATGTATTCCATTTATCTAGCAAGACTCTATCTCATTTAAATAGATGAAACATATCCTTCTGGTGTTCATGATTCGGTCAGCACCTCATTATCTTTGGATATGGTTTCTATTCATTATTGGAAATTGTGTTATGTACCAAATCATGGATGTGAACTTTCACCAGAGTTATTCTGAATACATCTCAACCCTAAAAAATATTCTGGATATTTGCAGTATCACAACATTGATGGACAACTGCTAAAACTGTCAAGTTGCAAACCTGAAAATATTTAAACTAAAACTAGTTTTTTTTATTATTTTAAGGACAATCAATACTGAAGAATGGGGTGTACAAAACCAGATTTAGTAAGTAAACAGCTGAAGGAACAGATTAATGATCTTAAAACAAAATATAATTTTTATAACTGCAACAAATTTATTTCAAAGTTATAAAGTTATAATCAGACAAATGGCAAATACATTTTAGCAGATGCACTGACTAGAAGATCTATGACCAATTTACATGTGTCTTAAGCAGGGATTATCAATAGGGGGGCAGATGCAAAAGTCAACTTTGTACCAGTGTGTAGTGATGCTTTGTGAGATTCTATCCCTTTAATCTTATATAGACTAGACAATGTGCCTGTTTGCTGGTCTCTGAACCTTAGATAACCCCATGTTGTCCTACTCAACCCACAAATGCTGAAGACTGGTGAGTGGGACATTTGTAACAAAACTGTTAAATTCTCAGTAATAATAAAATAGCTGTCACCTTCCATGAGCCCTGATGTCTGCATATCAACTATGTGCTTAAGCAAAGGACTGGTCTCTTTTTTGCTTCTCGATACCACATATCCCACTGGACCAAGTCACCCACCAAAGGTCTCCTATTTGGGGCTATTGTTTGTCAATTAATTGATGTTAACCAGCAGTGAAAAGTGTGCAAAACCCTTCAGTTCCTTTTGCAAAGGGATGCAGTTAAACCACTTGCCTTTTGCTTTTTCTCGTGTGGCATTTGTATTTTCATCAACCAAGCTACAATAAAAAAGGTTTTACACAAATCTTTCTCTCATATGAAAGCATCATGTCAAATTTTTCTTCTGTGTCTGAGAAAAACACACACCATGGATCTTTATTTCTGGGCCTACACATACCATTGTCTGTACAAACAACGAATGAAAGTGTTTGTCTTATCTGGGATTTTTGGACTTCATTACAGAGACAAACATTGAATCTTCTAAGAATATTGCTATCCTGATGCCAGTATTAACTTTGTGTAGTTAAATATTATTCACTTAGCAAAGTCCCCATGGTCAGCAGCCAGCACTTAAAAAAAACAAGAGGTTTCCAGGAAAACAAAGAGTTCTATTCCAGGCAAGAAAATTCCTAAGACATATTCTACAAGTGGATGGGGCTAGGATAAGCACCAGTGAAAGCATTTAAGGCTACAGAAATATGACAAAATCTGGGAAATGGAAATCTAAGATTGTAAGACTCAGAATTTTCTGAGCTTTTAATGTAAGTTTAATAAAAATATATAATAAAATGGTGTAATTGTATACAGAGATAACAAAAACACTTTGTCCTGAAAAAACTGATGTAGTATATGTTAAAAAGTAGAATAAATAATAATTATTTGCATTCCTATTTTTCATTTTAAATGAAAGATCTCAAAGTGCTTTGCATGCAGGATGGATCCTAATCTGTCCACCAACGATGTTCAGCATCCATGTGACAGTCATTTAAAATTTAGAGATGTGGCCATCTGGAGATGTGAGACATTGCTTTCTCATTTGAATTAAAGGGCAACCTTTGGGACGCAAGATCAAATTTGTTTTGAGTGGGATTTAACCGGGACAACAGACTTAAATCAACAGTACCAGGATTTTTAATGACCAAATAATTCAATTAAATTAAATTCTTTTTTTTTTTTTACATAGTGCCTTTCACAACAAGGTTGCCCCAAGGCACTTGACAAAGAAAGTGACCATACAGTACATGGTGTGAATACAGAACAGAAAAGACCAGAAGACAACGGAGAAGAGGAACCAAAAACGCCTTTGTAAAGAAAAAAAACACCTCTAGGGGTCCAAGGTCAACTGGCTGCCCAACCCCTTTGGGCATGCAAACATTATACAATTAAAAAAAGGGATAAATGAATAAGGGTATTAATCCATCCATCTTGTCTTCTGTATGTCAGTACTCCATGCAGATCTCTGTAGACCAGCAAAATCCTCCCAAACGATAGCTAATTCCACGATGTCCCTCGTGGGTATTGTATAATCATGATTTAATGTCTTGGTTTAAAGTCTCATCAGAAAGCTACCCCCCCCCCCCCCCCCTTCTACAGTAGTGTCCCCAGGCCCTTAAATGGGGCATTGGATTTTGAAAATTTTGGTCAAGAAGGAAGAGTTTACGCTACTTGTTCACTAGCATCATTTGCCGTGACAACCTTGTAATATAAAAATGCAGTACATTTGCAAAGGAAACACACTGTAAAATCACTTTACAGAAAACAACCCAATTCTGTAGTATATCTTGCACACTGTATGTTCATGTCTCTAGTTCATGTTCTTTGTTCCCACCTCTGAAAAGATTTAATTACAGAGGTCAATGAGACAAGAACATATTCACAGAGATGATACTATTGGTAGTAAATGACCAAGCAGGTATCAGATAGTGATTCCGAATCTCTCACTATGTTTGTTACACATTTGAAACTAAAATTTACAGTATAATAGAAGTCTGGCACTATAAGAAACAATAAAACCTTTTCTGAAAGAGAAATAATAAGCATTTTGAGTCATGCAAACTGTTATCCTCTTAGAGAGAAAACAAGCAAAACTGAAAGCCATAAAATCAATCGGCCATTTACAGCTTATTAGCAATCCTGAGAGCAGAGGTCTGAGGTGAAAACTTTGATGTGTTTTAGCATCTGAAGTGTAACCAGTCACAAAGCATAAATATGTTCCCCACCATGCCACACCCTATTCAACATTCATCACTGAACTCTGATGGAGAAGGCAGGACACGGATTGTTTTCAACACAATCTTTGCAAGAAAATCAAGATATTGTGACGCATGACTTGTATTCTTTCTAGATTAAGTAGATTAGAATTTACTGGAAAGAATCAGCAAATATTTGATTGATACACCCATGCATGAATTAATATCAAATAGGCAGCCCTTAAAGAGTAATTCAAAGTAATTCAAAGTTAGTTGCTAGGCTAACATTGTGATAAAAATTATATGTCAAACTTTTAAACACTAAAATCCTTTATCCTTTACATATATTCTGTGGAAAATATCAATTCAATTAACTGAAGTTATCTGAGCTAATTACTGGAAGCATACCTAAAAAAGTACTTCTTGAGTATGAGGGTGGCATGGTGTGGCAGTGTTTAGCATTGCTGCCTTGCAGTGCTGGTGGCCTGGGTTCAGCTCTGGACTTGGTGTGCTATCTGTGTGGAGTCTGTATGTTCTCCCTGTGTTCATGGGAGTTTCCTTCTACAGTCCAGACATACCGGTAACCGGTATCCGGTAACCGGTAGGTTACTTGGCTTCTGGGAAAACTGGCCCTGGTGTGAGTGTGTGCCTGCCCTGCGACGAACTGGCATCCCGTCCAGGATGTAGCCTGCCTTACTCTTATTGTTTGCTGGGATAGACTATTGCTTCCCTGTGACCTTGAATTACATGAATCTGTAGGAAAAAAGATGGACTTGTGATAGCCATTTAAAAACACTTTTTTAATAACAACATGCTTTGGAAAAACCTTTAAGTTAATCATTTTCACTGCAACTATAATAATTTCCAATAAGTAAATAGCTGGAAATGTTTTTTTGTCTATGCTTTTAATGTGGTAGGTTTAAAAAACTACAGTTTTTCATTGAGAAAACACCTCCTCACCATCCAAATTTTTCTCAGAATTTTTTTTTCTCCATAATACAAAGCAAAACCTGCTCTGTCAGTTAGGCCTTGACTTGTTTTGTTATTTGCATTGCCTAGCAACAGGCTGTGTTTTTACTCCCCCCAAAGGCTGTTTCACCACACATTGTAATATAGACTGAGTTTTCTCACACATCTGGTTTAGATTCAGAAAACTCAGGATTGTGCTGCAAGCTGTGAGATTCTATTTCACAGAAAGGAAAAGAAGAAAAAAAGACAGTTCCAACTCCTATACACCATACCAGGGCTCCAGCACATGCAGCAGAAATGTGACTTGTGAAAAAATGCTGCATTTTATTCATGTAAACCTTTGCAGTGTTTAATTTTATAACCCTGGTTCCATCTTTTCCAGTTGCTCAGCTGCTAATCTCTCAGAGCCAACTAAAGCCCAGCTGGACTGAAGCAAATCAGACTGTAGACCATTTTTTTTCATGCTCTTGCTGTTGGGATCCTCTTTCAGAGGTCACAGGGTTTATTAGGTTGGGTTGGCCTGTTCAACAGCTGCAAAGAAATGCTGTTTTAAAAGTATGTTTTTATTTCAATGCTATTTTCCACTTTTTTAAAATTTTTGATCATCTTCTGTTGTTGTAATTTTTTCACATAACTCACACTTACTTTAAGCAATGTTTAAGACAGTTTGGAAAACATTAGTTTAGTCTTAAATAAAATAATCTATACACCCATTAACAGAAATCCACTTGTCCTGATGATGCTGTGAAGAACCCAGAGACTATAAAGGAACAAGGCAGGAGTGAGACTGACTGTTCTAGACCTTGGGAGTCTAGCCTATCACAGGGATATGGGGAAAGGGAACATTTACAGTTAGACCTAGCCAGCATATTCTTGGGAGATGGGAGGAATCTGCAACACTGATGGGACACTCGATCCTAATAGTTATCTTTTGCTGAAAAACATTAACTTTAGTTAATATTATTTGTGCAATGATTATGAAAAATGCATAGAAGTGGCCCTGGGGGAAACATACATAATTGTATGACATTAGGTTGTGCTTAACATACAGTATGTGAAGCTCTCTTGGAGGTATGATTATCTAAAGCGTTGGTGTGCAATACATTGATCCACTTCCCATGAATTCATCTCTGCTAAAGGGACACCTTTTTAAGAAATAAGTGTTAATGTTACAGTTCATACGCATTATATATAAAACATCTCGTGACATCTCATACATTTATGCGTGTGTTATAAAGAGTGTGAGACAGACTAACTTATTTTTCACTGTAGACATCCAGTTAGGATGAGTCAGACTAAGACCCCCAGCAGGAGAGGTAACTAAATCATAATTATGTGATTCAGCTGATTACAACTTACATGTGCTAGACAAGGTCTGGTAAAGGGCAATGCATAATATTACCTTACCTAAGGACTCTGTGGCCATTCAGCATCTTTATCTGTCATTCTGATTCTTCCAACAAAAGCATTGCCAAATGGTGGCACACAACTGTCAGCTTTATGGCTGTGTTCTGTCTGGCATTAATCAGGCAGAACTCTCTCAGCTTCGTTATAACAGAGACTGCTGTGATATCCTGAGCCCCTGCAGGACTAAGAGATGCACTGCTCTTCCAATTGATGTCAACTCTCTGATCATACATATGGCTTTTCACGATGCATGGCTGCCCTTCCTCCTTCAACCTGCAGTGAGCTGAAATGAATTGTTAAGCAAGTAATTTGTTAGTGTTTTTATTATTTAAACTGAGTTTAGATAAAGTGAACTTTAAAAGGCTCAACAAACATTGTAAAGACCTTTGGTTGGCATACACATGGTACAATGCAGTCAGGAAACCATGTAGTTTTAGTTAAGACTTTCGGAAATTAGTTCCTGAATTAAATAACTAGAACACAACTTGCTCTGGTTTGTAATATCCCACTTTATCTGGTCTTTTTCCAGTCTTGCGGGTTTTCTCAGTTATGCCCAGGGTGTGTGAACTATGTATTATGTTCTCTACTCTCTTATGAATCAATTCTATACACTGCTTTGATGCATCACTAAGTCAGGTGTTTATCCTCCTTATCAACAGATTCTAAACATTCTAAACTCTTTGCAGGCACCAATTTTACATAATTATGTCTCTTCCTGGACCTGGCCACTGCTTTTGTAAACGCTTATGTTAAGATAACAGGAGTTCACATCTGTACAATGTCATTAGCCATCTGTGACTGTGATTCCTATAGCAGCACTGCCTGGGGAGCAGTATGTCCACCGAGGGCCGGGGTGTCCTCAGTCTGACACAGAAGTGACCCTTTGACTTGCCTGGCGTTTGTGAGTTCGCACTGTTATCAATGACAGCTGCACCTGCATCCCTCCAATTTTCCCATGTCTGACTCTATAGAAGTCTGAGAAAAGAAGTGGACAGCAAAGATTAGCTGAATTTGCAAGAATAAGTGATTCCAAATTTGGGAGCATTAGCTAAATGTGGGTCTGCAGTGAATATTTCCATCAACAAATAAATTCATGTTATTTGCCTTGTTTTTCTTTCTGAATTAACACCACCTCCACAGATGAAATTCCTGAACAGGTTAGTACTGTATCTAAAGGGAGAGAATGCCTACTTTTTAGTAATCTTGTACACAGTGAACAGTATTAATAGTACCTGCTTTAGAATTTCATTATGCTTGAAACATAACAAGTATATTCCAGCAACTCTTCAACAAGTTGAAACCTGTATTTGCTAGGTCATGTGTAGGAGTGTGAGATAAAAATAGCAGCTCTTATTTCTGATATCTTAATTGTGAGTTAAGAACGCTTATGACGTGAAGCAGTACTGAATATAAGACTAATGCAGTTGCTTTGTCGCACTTCTAAGATACAAACTGAAACAACACCCTTTTATTGCTGGGAAACATTACTTGCACTACATTCGCTTTTTTGCACTTCCATATTTCAAGATCCCAGATTGTAAATCTCGTCTTCATCACAGGAAACCTTCTATCTTATTAGAACTGTTTTTGTTCGCCGGTTTGGTTTTCAAATTATCCTTTTATTCTGTTGCTGTGTGCTCATTTCATTTTTTCTTGTAAAGAACAAAAGAATGTAAAATTATAAACATTCCAAAAAAAGTTTCAGCACCATCCCAAAATGAACATTGATATACTGTATCTCTGCTTTCATAAAGAACGTTCTCTGGAAGTGGTACTTGACACCTTTAAAATTCAACTGGGAACCATGTGCTCTGAATTAGGAGTGTTAATGTGACCTCTTTCACTCCCCCCCCCCCCCCCCCGTGACCTTTCTTTTCTGCCAGATCACTGGGATTCTTAGACAGAACTGTCTAATCAGTCAGACAGCCTGAGACAGTTTTGTTTTGATATTGCACTATGATAATGTATACAGTTACCAGAAAAGTACACCTACTCCTTCAAAGAGGGCCTGTAAACCAATGGCTTTGACCTAGGTTGTATGGCACTTATGGGAAATGAGAGAAACACTTGCAACGTCGGGGCGGCTAACCGCTAACCTGTTAATGCAAACGCAGCCAGACTGCAGTGGCCTTGACAGAGTATGTTATCGTCTCCTACTAAATCCCATCATTAAATACAGATTATATATTCTGACTTGTGACTGAATGTTCACATCATGTCTGTATGTGCTTTGTTCTGTTGTAGCAGTGCAGATCAACTTCCTCTGTGAAGACAAAGCACAGATAGCATTAAGGCTTTTTTATATTAAATCACAAAATAATGTCAAACGTGTACTGATTTAACTTGTTTCTGTTTTTGTTTTTAATACACTACAAGCCTTTGAACTGTGGAAGACATTTTGTAAAGTAAAATATTACATGTGAAATCCCATATTATTTAGAAAAACAGAAAGAAACCTAAGAAATGGCAGAAAAAGTGCTTTATGATGCTTATTCATTTTAATAAAAGCTCTAATACCAACTTAGACAAGGTTTCACAATAGGTCTTCAGTACACAATTCTTTAGTTTTGAAATAACCTTTAAAACCATTTGTCTAAATGATTACTGGGGCGTATAGTCACTTTACTAAACACTGATTCCATAACCATGAATGACAAACAAAGCATTGTTTGCAAAGAGACAATTTAATGCCTTCCTCAAAGTTCAATCCTTTCCAACCGTTCATATTGTCAATCAGCAATACAGACCTACAACAGGGACCGTTCACCTATGGGTTTTAAAGAAGCACTTTAGATAAAGGCCAGAAAGATCAGGAGACGAGCGCTCAATAAATTCTTTATTAATACATTACTGTGCATTTGGCTAAATTAATCTCAGTGAACTAGTCCCCATGGGAAAACTGTAATACCTTCAATCAATAAGCTAAATGGAAAATCTCTAATTTATTGAATGCAAAGACAGATACAGTACCACAAAAATATTTTTTTTCCAGAACCCAAAACATATAATACTTAAAAACTAGATGAGTGACTATTTGGGTTAATTTATAGCATTGCAAATAGTGTTTTACTTACTGGAAGCATATATTTGCTCATTCTTTTCAGAACAAACAAATTTTGGTTTCTGGGAACTTCGAAAAAAGACAGTTAAATGCCTAGAAGAGCTTATGAATCACGTGTAGCTGCACATATCAAGAAAGGACTCCTGGCAGGTCTGTGCAGTTTAGAATTCTTGCATTCAGACCAACAGAAAAAAAAATGTTTAGCTGTGACATCTGACATCCATACCACATATGGATTATCACATCATTTCATTTCCATTTAATCAAACACTTGTTTAAAGGTTGCACAGAATGATATGCTATATTTGTCATGTTTGTAACTTTCTTTTTGAAAGCCGTCTGGAAAATATGTGACCAAAACATTTCATTAGACATTAAGACTCTCCGGTCGTGTTGGACCCGAGGGACTGGAATGACTCTCCGGGTGTGCTGAAGCCAGGGCTGGTACATGCACATACTGTATGCAGCCAGAGAGACTCTCCAGCCGGGGCCTGGACATGCGTGTATGCATGTGGGTACTGAGCAAGGGGAGGGGCCAGTGAACCAGCTTCCTCTTCATAGGGAGTGTGGGCTTCTGCCAGGGATCTGTATTGAAGTAGGAGATCGGGCACTGGCTGCTCGCGCTCACCGGAGCAGATTTGGCCAATGCGCGGGTGTGCGTGACCCCCAGCAGGTGCCACTCTGCAGCCCAAACCCAGAGGCTTGGCTGGGCATGCCCATGTGTCCGAGGCTCTGGCAGCCTGACTCCGGCTGCGGTCCCCGGCTACTTTCAGGCCACGAGGACGGCTCGGTCACCCTGTGGATTTCTCCATGCGGAGGCTGTAGAGCCGCCTGTCTGCCTTTGCACAGCTGGTTATGTGCCTTGACTTTAACCAGGGGAAGCTGAGAAGTGTTGCGGGCTCTGCAACCACCATCGGGGCCTGGTCACCTGGTGGAGAGCAAACACTCCAGCTGCAGGTCTCAGTAGAGATTTCCTGTCTGTCTATCCGGGAGGACCAGAGGAACTTGGCTTCGGCATGACCACCAGAGGCTAGCCAGAGGCTTGTGGTTGCTGGATCCATTGACCAGCGCATTAGCGTGTGGTCGATATATACCTAGAACTACCTCCCCTAGAGAGTAGTGGTAATGCCTCGCAGGGCTGGACACGTAGATCACACCGGTCTTTGCTCATGGAGTGGACTGGGTTCACGTGCTTGGAGTGTTTTCAGTACTGGATTCTGGAACATCATTGCATAGCAAGGTGGCAAAGGAAATCCGGCACTGCCTTTTAAGCAATTTTGTTCTTTCCTTGGATTTGAGGCTGGTAGAAAGCAGTCTACATTATGTTTCAGAAACACATTATCCTGTTCCAGGTCCTGACTGTAACGGAACAGTTCTTTCCGGACCCTATGCAGATGACACAATCCTAAATAGTGAGGAAACACTGGGGGAAAGTCATGCAGAAATATGGGGATGAAAACAGGGGGGCGTGTCCAAAGTGCGCTGGTGCACGGGGGAGGTGTGGCCGAGGCAAACAATCCAAAAATAATCCAGACAGGGAATCCAAAAACAAGCTAGAGTCCATGGCCAGGCGATCCATCCGAAACAGAAGATTAAAATCAGGAACCGGGTCGGAACCGGCAAGGGGAACAGGAACAGAGACTTAAAACCATGACGGAGCCAGACGCATCAGGACCTGGGCTCGCACGATACGGAAATCAGATGCAGAGGCCGGAACTGACTGAGTGTCTGGCTTTCAAGGGGGACGGGAAGGAGGCTGGAACAAGTGGCAGGTGCACAGAATAAGTCCAAATTGAAAAGAGCCGGAGCGCTCTTAAGGAGGAGGGACTGCAATCGTGACACTGACAGCAATCAAGTGGGACTGAGTAAAAATGTTATTTCTGTTAAAGGAGTGATGTTATTTTGAACAAGAGAGATTTTTCTATATATGATTATCTGTGCTTATGTGATTAAAACTAAAGAATCTTTGATGCTTTTATTTATTTTTTTATCTTGGTTTCATTTGTAAGCCTTCTAAAGATATTTAAATATTAATAGTTGAGTACTTTTTTTCTGTGTCAGTGGATGTCTTTTTTCCTCTCTTTGTATGTATATTTGTGTGTCTTTGTTTTTTCCTGACATTTAATAAAAAAAATTTTAAAAAGACCTTAAGACTGTGGAAATACATTGTAAATTAATCACAGATCTTTCACATTCCCTTATCGTGGCTTGGGGTCAGACTATCTCAAAGTCAATGACCCTGAAAATTGACATTAGTCATGCTGACCATGGCATGGCATTTAAAAAGTAAATTACACAGACAGGCAACTTGACATGGTAATCTCACAAACGGGCAGGTTCTGATCTCCATTGTCACATTGCTTAAATTAGTATCAGCAGAGGCAGATCCCCGTCACAAAGAGGATTAGACTAATATTTCCTTGCTAGACAGCATTCATCAGGATTAACGTGAGTGGCAAGGGCTCAGGATGCATGTGTCATTAGCCCAGACTTAAGGTAACGTGAGGATGCTGACCGACACATTGCCCTTTCAAGACAGATCTGCAGAGTCTGGCTCCTAGGCAACGCAGCTGAGCTGGGAAATGTTGTTCATGAAGACCTGAATTATTGTGGGTACCACAACAGTGCCGTAAGTGGGTGCCATTCACAGCACCCCACAAGATGTTTGGAATAATAAATGGCTATTTAAGCATAAACATTATGTTACTGTTGTTATTAGTTGAGTATTTAGAGTCAAGAATAGCGGTATAATAACGGTTATATTTCCCATGTCTTTATGTTTTTTATGATTTCTGCATTGGGATACTTTTGAAGAAAGTAGAAGATAGCTGAAACAAGTTTAAAACCTGATCACATTGTGTCTCAATTTCAAAAGCATTCTTTGGCTATGTATGTATTTGAAATGTAATTTTAGAAAAGTGACTTGCATAAAAAAAACTTTCCTTGTTCTGTTTAGGAGAAGGTAGTTCAGTACACTAAGTGTCTAAAGCGAAAGTGAAACATGACTGGAGCAGTTCTTCTTATGTGGGTTTCAACATAATGTTTATTTTAAGCTTCTCAAGATAAAAATACTGAGAACATAGGATCTTTCAAAAGACACTGTATTCTGACTGTGTGTTTTCCCTGTTCTATGGAATTACCAAAAAGTCCATCAAAAGGAAGGGATTTTTTCTGGTAGTTCTTCAAAATACATGACATTTTGTATTCCAAACAACTTTGACAGCCGATTTAAAAGTGAAGTTATTATACCAGTACAGCTGCTAACAATGTCAAGTTGTGCAAACCAGCTGAGAATCTTTAATCTGGGCAGTACCATTTATTGACCTCCTCATTGTGTGTATGTTGTCGGCAGAAGAGATTATGTCACTCTGTGGGTTCCTGGTTATGTTCCAAGAGAGGCCTTGATCATTGTTGAAGTGTGTGGGAGAGACTAGAAAAAAGGCCTTTCTGCACAGAGACAGAGAGTGCAGAATGGAAAGGCTAGGCAGGGTTGAGTCCGGACTGCAGAAGCAGGGATTGGAACCTGGTACCACTGATGCACATGCTGTATTTGCGTGCCTGAGAAACTGATGCTTTTCACTTTCTAGTGTTGTCAGTCAGACCCACTTCACAAGTGTCTAATTCATCAGCTTGGCCCCCAGCCATACCAGACTGGGTTGCTCTTCTCTCACATCTTAGAGGCTAAGCAGTTTTGACTGTGCAGTGCGAACCCCAAAGAGACCTCCAAAGATCTCAAACGTTAATGTCTGGTTTTACAGATCGTTTTGACTTTTTGTTCACATACAGGGCCAAAATCAATTTTATGTTGCACGGAATGTCAAGGTGCATGAATTGTTTTATGTGTTTTTATTATTATGTTGCATTTGAGTACCCTTTATTTACTGACTTAACATTTAAGATATACAAAGAAAACAAAATATGTACAGTTATTTGTTTGTTCTGTATACTGTAGAAGGCTACTTCTACACGTTTACAGTCTAAGATTTTATTTGTTTAATTGCATGAGAATTGTGGTCTGTGATGTGTGAACACCCAGCAGATGTAGCAGATCTGCTTTGCTTTAGGAGCCTGCATCTAGCTTGGAAACAAGAAACAGAAACAGAATAAATAGCGGCATGCCAGCTAATGTTCTTCCTTATAAAGAAACAAAGTTCAGATAGGAGCACCCAGGAACCAAGCACTTGTGGTTGGCCAACTCGAAATAGCAGGACACAATGAACTTCATATGTTTTCTTACAGATAATATGTATCTGGAGCCCTATTCCCCTATGACAGTCCACCAATTCATCCCAAACCAGACCCCTCCCTGACTGCAAAAATGAAGCTAAATTTGTTATTTATGATTTAGGAAAAAAGTGCTGATGTGATTTTTACATAATGACTTCCATTGCCAATAAGATGAGAGCAACAGGTATGTTTGAAGTTGCAGAGTCTGCCAGATGTCCTGATGTGAGGAGGAGCTTGGAGCAGACCTATTATAATTGCTAACCTTATTTTCATTTAAATTAAGCAGATCCAATTAATTACATATACTACTGATCCATAGAGACATTAATAATAATGATTAAAAACTCCTAGAAAGCCTAGCTCCCAGCCAGCTCGTAGCTTTCAAACCTCATCTGATTGTCATGTGAACAACATTACTGAGAGGCTCACTATTGTGTAATATTCAGTTTGAGAGTGTAAACTGGGCAACAGGCAAGCATATGAAGCTGCACTATGACAAACAAAGAGAGAAGTAGGGCCAGTTCTGAGATTTGAACTCAGGTCACAAGAATTGCTTTCCAGTTACTTAGTCAATAACGTGACCAATGTCTCCTGCAGTTTTAGAGCCACAAAACAACTTTGATGTAGGAGACTTGATGAAAAATCATCTTTTCACATTTTCATTGTGTCCACACTAGTCAGGAAGACCCCTTAGTCACCGAAAATAAGAATTTCTTGTTTCAAAAGTCTTTTTTTTTAATGTATCATAATAGATAGTGCACCGACACAAATACAGTGCCTTGCGAAAGTATTCGGCCCCCTTGAACTTTTCAACCTTTTGCCACATTTCAGGCTTCAAACATAAAGATATAAATTTTTTATTTTATGTGAAGAATCACCAACAAGTGGGACACAATTGTGAAGTGGAACGAAATCTATTGGATTTTTGAAACTTTTTTAACTAATAAAAAAATGAAAAGTGGGGCGTGCAAAATTATTCGGCCCCCTTGCGTTAATACTTTGTAGAGCCACCTTTTGCTGCGATTACAGCTGCAAGTCGCTTGGGGTATGTCTCTATCAGTTTTGCACATCGAGAGACTGAAATTCTTGCCCATTCTTCCTTGCAAAACAGCTCGAGCTCAGTGAGGTTGGATGGAGAGCGTTTGTGAACAGCAGTTTTCAGCTCTTTCCACAGATTCTCGATTGGATTCAGGTCTGGACTTTGACTTGGCCATTCAAACACCTGGATACGTTTATTTGTGAACCATTCCTTTGTAGATTTTGCTGTATGTTTGGGATCATTGTCTTGTTGGAAGATAAATCTCCGTCCCAGTTTCAGGTCTTTTGCAGACTCCAACAGGTTTTCATCCAGAATGGTCCTGTATTTGGCTGCATCCATCTTCCCCTCAATTTTAACCATCTTCCCTGTCCCTGCTGAAGAAAAGCAGGCCCAAACCATGATGCTGCCACCACCATGTTTGACAGTGGGGATGGTGTGTTGAGGGTGATGAGCTGTGTTGCTTTTACGCCAAACATATCGTTTTGCATTGTGGCCAAAAAGTTCGATTTTGGTTTCATCTGACCAGAGCACCTTCTTCCACATGTTTGGGGTGTCTCCCAGGTGGCTTGTGGCAAACTTTAGACGAGACTTTTTATGGATATCTTTGAGAAATGGCTTTCTTCTTGCCACTCTTCCATAAAGGCCAGATTTGTGCAGTGTAAGACTGATTGTTGTCCTATGGACAGACTCTCCCACCTCAGCTGTAGTTCTCTGCAGTTCATCCAGAGTGATCATGGGCCTCTTGGCTGCATCTCTGATCAGTCTTCTCCTTGTCTGAGCTGAAAGTTTAGAGGGACGGCCAGGTCTTGGTAGATTTGCAGTGGTCTGATACTCCTTCCATTTCAAGATGATCGCTTGCACAGTGCTCCTTGGGATGTTTGAAGCTTGGGAAATCTTTTTGTATCCAAATCCGGCTTTAAACTTCTCCACAACAGTATTACGGACCTGCCTGGTGTGTTCCTTGGTCTTCATGATGCTCTCTGCGCTTTCAACAGAACCTTGAGACTATCACAGAGCAGGTGCATTTATACAGAGACTTGATTACACACAGGTGGATTCTATTTATCACCATCAGTCATTTAGGACAACATTGGATCATTCAGAGATCCTCGCTGAACTTCTGGAGTGAGTTTGCTGCACTGAAAGTAAAGGGGCCGAATAATTTTGCACGCCCCACTTTTCATTTTTTTATTAGTTAAAAAAGTTTCAAAAATCCAATAGATTTCGTTCCACTTCACAATTGTGTCCCACTTGTTGGTGATTCTTCACATAAAATAAAACATTTATATCTTTATGTTTGAAGCCTGAAATGTGGCAAAAGGTTGAAAAGTTCAAGGGGGCCGAATACTTTCGCAAGGCACTGTATGTCTGGGATTTTGTAGGCAGAACTTTTACAGATTCCTTCAAGAAATACAACTTGGGAATCATGTAGGATGCTTTTCAGAAGAAATATAGATTTTGTTTGAGTGTGGCCCCAGATCCCACAGGATCCCACAGGATTTCTGCAAAGAGTTCTTTGCAGGCATCTATTATTTGCTTAGACTTTGTGGGGAAGATACAGTATTCTACAGCTATAAATGAGAACTGTCTCTGAAAATCAGCAATAGTTCTTAATGTATCGCCACCAATTCAGAGTTCTGTTTGGGATATTTTAAATAAATATGTACATATTTAACAAGTGGCAGAATATTTGTTTATGTATTATTGCATACAGTACATCATGCTACTAATGAGTTAAAGGATTGTTGGTTCAATGTTTATATTTTTGGTATAGACAAATACTGTAATAAAACAGTGATCTGTTAAAGTTCTGAAATACTTGTGATAATTGGTTTATATTAGCGTGTTTCATTTTGAAAACATCTGAGGGCTTTGCAATTTAGAATATTATTCACATTTGAAAACTAATAGCACAGTCATGATACATTGATATAGCCTAAATATTTTGTAAAGCAAATAACAGCAAATCATGTGTTAGTTATTATTTTACAGTATTGACTAGACTAGGCTGTTGGTTCGAATCCTAGGAGAGACACTGTTGCTAAAGCCCTGAGCAAGGTACTTCAGCTGAATAGTTCCAGTAAAATATTCACCTGTGTAAATGGGTGCAGATATACAGTAAGTTAATTTGGATAAAAGCATCATATATATAATATATACAGCATATAAACTGTATAAATGAAACCCATTGCTAACAGACCTAACAGGTGCCTAGCACTCTTAAATAGTTTGGAGTTTTATCTTAGGCATCAAATGACAAATTCAGTCCTGATCTTCAAAGGAAGTTATTTAATGTGATATTCAACTGGGGCTTTCAAAGACCTATATCCTTAACATGTTGAAATAGAGAAGTTAGTCAGTTTGATTTTTTTTACAAAATAAAACAAAACTAAAGGAAGCAGCTGGAGTGGAGGGGAGGGTGAAAGATCTAAAGATAACTCATTAACTGCAGTGACTACAAGACAGGAAACAAAGAGAGGATTGCAAGGACATCTTGAGCAGACCTCATATGGAAATAAAATTTAATCTTAACAATGGTGATGTACAGTAAGCATCATATACAAAATGCTATTTATTTAAAATTCCAGTCTGCGCATGTGACCAACCTGTAGTCAGCACCCACCTGGCCCAGTTAACTGTATTAGTCACCATCTGTGTTAATACAAGCATTAGTCATAATGTCTTATACCTGAAGGAACATACCCAACCATGTTTTCATCATTAATCACTGGACATCCTATTGCAAAATGCCACTATTGGCTAAATTGCAAATTGTACATAAATGCATTAATTTTAAAATTCAATTACATTTTATCACATTCATACTTAACATGTTTCCCTGAGTTTTCCCTCATATATCAGATTTACAACTGAAAAACTCAGCTTAACACAATGCTAATAGTAAAATATTACTATTAGCTGTTATTAGTTAATACTATTGAAACATCAAACAGAAAAGTGCTTTGAAAAGTATATTATCTCATGTCAGTTCAATTAAATTTTTTTATTTTACTGTAAAATGATGCATTTCCCTTAGCTAATACAGTGAAAAATAGAATTGCAACAATCTTATAGATATCCTACATTTAAAGTCAAGTTTGCATAGCTACAGCCCCCCTAGAATGTCAAATTCAAACAGTAGTCTTTCACATGATGTCGAGAAAATGAACTTCTGACCAAGGTTGGATTTCACAACAATCTAAAAGTGTGCATTTCAGCCTTCCTTTCTTTTATTCAGTAATTCACAATTAGAAAAAAACTGACGTATTTACAGTAAGTCACTGTCCATTAAACCAAGAAATACTCTGTGCTCTGAGAACAGATTCTTAAAGTATCCAATTTGAAAAGTCTGTCTGTGAATAAACACATTGTAAATAGCCGTTCCAAAACAAGTGTCTGATTTGTGCTAACAGAAGCATTTTTTATTAAAATAACCAAACAACTTTAGATTTACTTAGAATTTTCTTTTGAAAGGCCTGATTTTATTTTAGCTGCAGGAATGAATGTCGCTTGGAATGAATCCATGTCTTCTTGTTTTTAAACATGATACAAGAGAACTAAGAATCTAGATTGTTGCTAAAAAATACAACCTAAGCAATTTGGACAGGAAGCAGATTGCTTAAGATTGGGGAACTTTATTTTTCTTCTTCATTTCTTCTTCTTTTTCAGATTCTTTCTAGGTAGTTTAACAATTAAAAATTTGATCTTAATAACAGCTATGATGTATGAAAACGTTTTCTCCGTAAGAATGCATTATATTTACCAGAAAGTAATGGGGAAAAATACATGTATTTATTTAGTCCTTGTCACTTAACCAAACACCCTGACTTCTTGTCCAGTTCAACATCATAAATAAATAAAGTAAAGCAGAAAAAATTGTGTATTGAATGTCAGTCAAGAATTTAATGATTATGTTAAATTTTAGAGTGATATTTACAATTTTCTATTGTTAAATATAGCACAAAAACAAATAGTACCCTTTTATACATTAAAAAATACATTTTTTATTGATCTTGCCAAATTTGTATACAGATTATGAGGTTAAATAGAAATTATTACATATTGCAATTTAAACTTATTTTGGAAATGGCTTCGTAGGATATATAGATACGAACACAATTCTGGCGTAAGATGGGTTAAATCCCCCTCAGATTCGCTAGCTGTGATAAAGAGGTCTACAGGCGTAATTTTTTATGGGTTTTTCAGGTTCTGGTCTCAGAGCCCATGTGGGCAGCGTTCTCCATTCCGAACTGTGTGGGACAACGTTTGAATACGTCACGTTTTACAAGTATGTCTTCAAAAGGCATCCCACTTACTAGGGGTCATGAGCTTCCATCCAGCGAAGGCAGTGCTGCAGTTTGATGATAGGTCGCCCTGCAGTGCGTCTCACAAAGGTCATGTAACCACATATGGCTAGTCAGGCTGTTACTGAAACAAATTTGAAGCCAAGTGTAAAATCCTATACAAAAGCAGAAACAAATGTCAGTCATACACTTTTAATGTGTGACATAACAAAAAAACAATAAAATCATAAAAAAATCTAATTTCTTATAGCACTGCTTTAAGTAATGGTGAAAAATATGAGAAGCCCATAATATCAATTTATATTTATATGGCGAGGGGCATTAAAACATGACATGATCTGCAAAATGACAGAGATGACAGCTACATTTTCGCAAAGGTAATAACTAGGGCAAAGCATTTCAATGTATTTTTGACAAACAGTCTTGACTGTGCAATTCATCAGTTCCCTGGTGCATGCAGCCCTTCTCAGGCTAAACCACAAAGCCACCCACGACAAAAAGTGTGGGTGGCATTCTGACATCAGTCAAGTGGAATCCCTCAGCTTGTGATGTCACAGGCACAGCTGACCCCATTGCAGGAGGCTGCTGTGTGGCAGAGTGGAGAGCAGGCGTCTGTACACGCCATTCAGCTCCTCGCAGGCCGCTGACGTCTGTCTCTGCCTCATCCTCCCTCTTACACTCTCTCTTTCTCTTCCTCCCTCTCGCTCTGTCTTAGAGGCCCACACGTTAGACATTCCACCTCACGGTGAGTTGCATAAGTTATCAATATAAACCAGTTTTCCTAACAGACTTTTATATAAAAACTGCATAATGAAGACTTTTAACTGATAAATAATACATTCTGCTGTCTTTATTATTGATTCATATCAGAGTTCACTTATAACTTTAAACCATTTCAGTTTGTGTAGTAAGTGTCACTTTAATGGAAAAAGAATCCATGTGCATTATATAAGCATATACAAATTTAAATATGATTTATTTTCTGCTAATTGTCACAGGATTGTTCTAGTGGTGACATTAAAATAGTGATTATCCTCAAGCTTAAAAATATGTTCTCTTCACTTTGATGACTAAGTATAATGCAGAAAGCAGATTCCTAGGGATATTCAGTTATTAGTCAATCATTAATTATTAGTGCCATAAATAGGTACTTTGCTGTCTCTGTACATGTTACTTCTTTTTCATGTCTTCATCCACTAACTGCATGAAATTGTATAATCCCAAATAATTTTAGATGTCTCTCTCAAAGATCATGTAAACATATTGTAGGTTTTAGCTCACTGTAGAAATGAACTAGTATTGTCATCTTAATGATGAGAAATTCCAAGAAGTGGGACTGACAATAGTCATCATAAAATTCAAATATAGTTTAAAAAAAAGTTAAAATTGGACTCTGTCTTACAAACATACAGTACAAACATTCAAAGTCAAATTAATTTCTATTTGAGTCAGAAGAAGCTGGAGGTGTCTGGCTAGATTCAATGTGTAAAAGATTTACTGAGGCATTTTCTGTTACCTTCAGAGTTTCCCCACTCAAACCCACACCAAGCAGTGGGAGGAATTACTTCTTCTGACATCACAAATGACACCTTCCTGTGACGTCACGTTCTATAACCTGCCTATGTTCAAACCTTCACAGTCATACCTCTGCAGCTACATTCTGCAACCTACATACTCCTGGCCATTACACCAGTTTTAATTTCTAGCTTTTTAAGCTTAGTTTAAAAAAGACAGAAAACAAACATTTAACTAAAAACAAAACAAACTGTGAACATATAAGTATATTTTTGCTTCAAAAATATAATATAGTCAAAGCTTCAAAAGAGATGGGACAAAAAAAGACAACACAGACACAAGTAAGTTGTAACATAATTAACAAAGTTAATTATGCATTATTCACTATGAAAATCAGTGTGAAATATCAGTTAAACTGATGTCTTTTACTATCATTCGTCTCATTTGTCTAACATTTATAGAATGGCACCACGTTAAAGAATATTGGCTGAAATGTATAATTATCATTGCAAGTGGACATACTGTACTGTAGCTCACAGGCTGGGGCAAAGTATTTTCAAAAACTGCAGTAAAAATACTCTTCCCTTCAGTTTATGGCCAAATACACTAAGGAACCAAGATAATTTACATTAGTCTTCAAATGAGATGGCATTTTGAATAATTAAAAAAAAGAAATGAGGGGATTTCCTTATTTTGGAGTTACAGTAAGAGTATTTGGAGTTTTGTGGCTTATAAGACAGCCACAAATGTCTCAGGTGCAAGTAGTGAAACTTTTTCATGCATGAAAATACACATAAATAAAACACCTCCTCTGTTTGAGAAATATTATTTCGAGACATACTGAAAATTATGTACTACAAACCCACACTGGGTTCAAATTTAAAATAGTATTTGCCTTCAAAGAGTTATTGAAATAATTTTCAACATATTCTAAATTATTCATTATTTGCTTGTTATATAAACAAGGAAATTCACAATATAGCTAACATGAACAAGACATTTTCAATGTCACTCACTCATTAGTGTTTGAAAACAACTTTAATAAAAAAATTAGAATCTGCAAGACTGAAAAATAAACCTTAAAGATATTAAAGAGTCTTAAACATTCATATTTAATAGCTGCTTAGTAAATATGTTCCAAACAACTATTAAAACATTTTCCATACCACAAAGGACAATTCTTGCACGAAATAAATGTTTATTACTACATTTTTATAATCTGTACACACTGCTGTGTTGTAACATCTTCATTATTTTTCATTTTTTATGAATTGTTAAGATGACAGCAGAACATGTGTTTGTGTCACAGTACAGCAGATATTATTTCTGTTTTCATCTAATATTTCTCCCTTTACTCACTATTGAAATCCATGTTTTTATTTAAATTACTGTATTATTGAGTTACACTAATCTAGCAATGAAAAAAATATTGTGAAGTAGTAGATGTACCTACTGGCAGTATGTATTCAAATTAAGGTTATTCACTTAATTATTACCTGAAAAATGCATGTTGTTAAATTAAAAAGATGTGTCAATGGTATCTCTTCACTTATTCATCTACTGTTTGTAGCCTATTGTAGCTGTTGGTTCACATGCTTGTGAAAATGGTAAAAGGAAGTCTAGCTCTTCTTGACACCATTATTTTTGTTTTCACACCTCTATTAATATCACATACAGTTTAGGGGGAAAATAATTTCTTTTTAGCACACTTTTGTATTTGTGAATATTAAAAAGATGTTTCACAGCAAAATTGATAGCAAACCACAAAAGAAACTCAAATACTCTATACATAATTTTGACTGAAAAGATATGAAGGACACTGATGTGAAGTTCATGTTTCAAACAGGGGAGATTGAGATTATAGTTTGAAAGATTCAGTCATATACAATTTTCAAGAAAGTAATTTTAAAATTCCTTAATGCCTGTACAACTCTGTAGCACAATAATTGTTTTTGTTTGGTGTCAGAAATACTATTAATACCCATGAAATGTTGTTAAATAGTGTAAAAATGCGTAATATAGAGTGAGTTAAAGAAATCAGTATACACAACAATATCGTACAGTGCATTTACCAAACAAGTTTCAAAACTTAAAAAGACAGAAGAACAGTCTGCTTATACATAAACAATACAAGAAATAGATAGGAGAGAGTGATTCCTGTAGACAGTTTTAGAAAAAAAGATAACAATGTGTTAGGGAAGGAGTATGTTGTACATGTATGTTGTAGTGATCTAATGTAAAGCCAAGGCTCTTGGCAGTGGAGGAGATTGAAAGACTGTTAAAATAAAAAGAAAAAGAGATGGAAATATCAGAAGTGGAAGCTGGAGAAATAACACATACTGTACAAGTCTTATTCCATTATTGTCTTTATGTGTATTTACGATTTCCTTTGTATACAGCTGGATGAAAGAAATTTAACATTGAGGTCTAATGGGTTTAATTAAAGAATACCACAGAAAAACAAAAGAAAATCACAGAAAAGGTGAAGAAACATGATACACTGGCAAAATGAAAACAAACTGAGTGACTCCTTAAGCATAACAAAATACGATTAACTCTCATGCATATGCCTGCCACTGTTCACCTACAGTTTACTGGCAAAGCCAGTCATGGTTGTTTGTCTCCTGTTGATAGAATAAATAAGCAAGTGCGTTAGTCACAGAGATGTTGTATTAGACTCATCAGGAGAAAAAGAACAGCTACAACAATACCTTAGCATTTTTCCTAAAGTCATTCCATTGTATTCCTAGTCCTATGTGATCTTGCAATGTCCTGCTCAAAAATTAATACTTCAGACACAAAGGGTAAAGTTGTTGCACTACTCTCTGTCACCATCTCAGTTGCACTCTGGCTTGCAGAAAGTGGCAATTGTGTCTCTCAACTGTCAATATTAATCCCGAAAGGCCCACAAGTATGCATTTTCATGCAGATGGTGAATTGCAGTCAACTATCGCTGATGCTGGAATTTCTTGTGCTGTAGCCATTGCAATATGGAAATGATTTTAAAGATGTATCAGGCCGTGAGGTGGCTCCCTGCTTTAATGACATGGCCTGTTTCTGACAGAGTAGGCTTCCTAGTGTCATTGGAAGAGCGTTCTCATAGTTCTTATTCTCTACACAACTTCCCTAGACAGGTTACCTTCAATCAAGCTCGTGTCTTTTTGAATTTCTGTTTGTACAGATCCTGAATCACTTCTTTGCACTTCTGCTGCCAAAAACTAAACACTTGTAATTTCTATGAAACTGTATAATTTGAGTTCAGTATTCTTTCTTAAGTAACGTATCCACTTCCTATTTAGAAGTTTAAAAACATTATGTATCTTCACAGTATTGATGTTTTCTGGTCTTAAACTTTAAAATTTTCAATAGTTTGGTCAAATTCTAATTAACGTTATGAGATGATGCATATAAAGGCTATAGGTACTTAATATTTTCTTTTTCATTAACTTTCCTGGCATAGGAAATGCCAGTATTGGCCACAGGGTGAAGGCTGACAAAATCCACTTCACTTATTAGGAATGAACCAGAACTGCATGGACAAAGATGGGTTTAGTAAAGACAAAAACATACACAATACAGTAGTAATAGCACTCCTACTATTTGTATTTGTATCCATTATTAGGAATGGAATTTCCTTAACAATGAACTTAAATGTTAATAATAATGTTAATTGCAATTCATCTTATAAAAAGTGTGAAAGATATTTTTATGTTGACAAGGTACAGTATATCCATCTATCTGTAATTACATTTTAATGTTTTTAATGCTTACTGTTTTCATGTAAGATGCTTATTTAATATAAAATGTGATGCTTTCAACCCATCTTCCTAAGACAGTTGAAGAAGGCTAAGATATGTCCCCAGATGCTCACTAACTTTTATAGATGCATTACAGAAAGCATACTGAAAGGTTGCATCACAGTGTCGTATGGCAACTGCAGTATTGCGAACTGCAAAGCCCTACAGCGGGTGGTGAAAACTGCCCAGTCCATTACTGGGGTTGCTCTCCTATCCATCCAGGACATTTATGACAGACGGTGCTTGAGGAAAGCTCCAAGCATCATCAAAGACCCCACACACCCCGGCTACAGACTGTTTGACACTCTACCATCTGGAAAATGGTACCGGAGCATTCGGGCCTGGACTAGCAGACTCAGAGACAGTTTTTACCCCCGTACTATCAAACTAATAAACTCCCAGCCTTTCTCACCCACAATCTGAACCCTTACTGTGCCTTCTCTCTTTATTAAAACTCAAACATACATTGAAATCTGCCTCTACCTCACATGTCAAGAAGTTCATAATTCCCCATAATGTTCTATCCTTTATTTCATTCTGTTGCTGTATGATTTTGCAAAACTGGTGTTGTTTTACACATTACCTGTTTCCTGTTGTTGTTTTGCACGTTATGTGTTGTTGTTTTAAACATCGCCTGTTGTCTCTGTATTTCTTTTCTTATACAATTGTATTTGTAAACTAATTTGTTTTTTAGTACTTTAGTACTGTTTAGTACTTTTAGTAGTTTTTTAGTACTTTAGTACTTTAGTACTTTAGTACTTTAGTCTGAGAGCTATCTAAATAGCATTTCGTTATACCATATACCTGTGTATGAGTGTAATAACAATAAACTTGAACTTTAACTTATCACCTAATGAATGGTATTAATAGCATTTCAAGGGAATAGTCAATTTGAAACGGACGTTGAAGGACTGAAGATGGTATTGCATGCGTATACCCCTGTAATTTGTAACTTCATTCTATTTTCCTGCCAATATTGTTGCCCTACCAGACTTTGTTTTTACACTGTAATCAGTGGTACTTACTAATGAAGTACAGATTATACTTTCCAGTAACTTTACTGTGCTTATTTAGTGAGACATTTTCTGAAAATCCATAATCACCTATGGTTGCCAGTGGCTTTCACTGGTGAGAATCAGTCAGTTTTTTACAGCACAGGAACTGGGCTAAAAAGAGTCAACTGCTCTAAATTCTATATTTGCAGGAGTAGGAGATGAAAGAATAAGCTTGCATTGTGAGGTCAATGTGCCTCATCAATCTTAATAGGTACTGATCGAGCCGTTAGATATGATTACAAGACATGCAGATGCATGTTACAGTAAAACAAAGCTGAAGGGCTAATCATCCCAGTAGATAAGATGACCTCATGTTTCCAGAAAACTATGATCTCTAGAGAGATTTTACATCTCTGACAATGATGATTGTTTTAAGAGTGTTATAAAAAAAGAGTAATAAAATGTTTTTCACACTCAAGAGAATGCATTTATCCTGACGCTGTTTATGTAATTTAAGCAAATACTGAGAACCCTAACATGTATGAAACATTGGCATTGATTTTGAATACTCGTATATTTTATCTAATCATCCAGTTTTAGTTACCTTTTTATTCTTAGAGAGTCACAGTGATGTATTTCAACAAGCTTGTTTATGTTTGCATATTTGCAGTACTACTGTATACTAACTTTATTGTATTTATTTAGTTGGCTTTACCACTATGAAAAACATTTGGATGACGAATTCTGCAACATTTCAGTTTATGTTGTGTTTATGTCACCTGGTGCTTCCAATCCAAGTAAACATCAGAAACAAAGAGAACTAGAGTCCATTTTCAGCTCTAACATATTGCAATTATAACTGCAGGATATTTATCAAAAACACAACATACTGTACATGATTGCAATTTCACATATGCAACACATCTTTTTCAAATAGCTCAACAAGCTTTTTTCCTAGTGCCCTGATGCTGGTGTCCATTTTGAAGCTCTGTAAAAGAAATAACAAAATACATGAATACTTGAAGACATGTTTCTCAAGTCACAAAGACCCAATAACTTAAGGGTCAAACTGATAAAAACTGTTAGAGGCAGCACAATGTAAAAATCAGCCAAACCACAAAACAGAAATAAACTATCCTCCCCTTCTGAAAAACAGAAACTGCAGTAGAATAAGAATATCCTCTCTGTGTTTCTCCAGTGTGGTTTGACTGGTTTATCAAAGGAAAATAATAAATAATAAACAAAAACACGAAACTGGCCTATAGCACATGTCAGTCATGGTCAAATACATTAAGACTGACTACAGTTCTCAAACACTGGGCTAGTAGCAAACATTAAGGGTATTATTTTCATGGGCTTAAACATTCTTTAGCTAATCCATAAGCAGGCACAACATTTTGTACTTTTAAAATGCATGACAATTATTTCAGGAAAATGTAAAATAAATACAGTTAGACCTATGACTTTTGTTACACTGCAGAGTTTTTCTAGCTATGAGAAATGCTACTGTACGTAGTGCATTGTCTGGAGTATTTCTTTTTTCCCTGTCTGTCATGTTTCATTTTTGTAGAGATTTCAGAAATAAGTATGGATTAGAACAAAGACAAAGGAACTGGTGGTAGATTTCAGGAGGAAAAAGGTAAAACCTACTCCTGTCTACATCCATGGGAGTGGCGTGGAGATGGTGGACTCGTACAAGTACCTGGGAGTGCACATCGACGATAGACTGGAATGGTCTAAGAACATCGAGGCCATCTATAAGAAGGGACAGAGCCGACTTTACTTCTTGAGGAGGCTCAGGTCCTTTAATGTGTGTAGTAAGATGCTACACATGTTCTATCAGTCGGTGGTAGCGAGTGCCATTTTCTACGCAGTGGTGTGCTGGGGCTCTGGGATTAGAGCAGTGGATTCCAAAAGGCTGAACAAGCTCATCAGGAGAGCAAGCTCTGTCATTGGGTCTGACCTGGACCCCTTGGAGGTAGTGGCTGAGAGGAGAATGATGTCCAAACTAGAGGCCATCATGGACAACTTCTCCCATCCCCTCTATGACAGGCTTGCAGGAATGAAGAGCACGTTCAGCAATAGAATGATTCATCCACCGCGCGACAGGGAGCGCTACAGGAGGTAATTCTTGCCTTCTGCCATAAGACTGTACAACGCATCCACCTTGCGTCTTGGCAGAGGCAACATCGACAGTGACCTGTTTCTGGACTAAACGCATCTACACATCTACTGCTACATCTGTTCTCTTTCTTTTTCTTTTTCCCGTTTACAACCATTTTTTGTGCAATATATGCCAGGGACCTGTGCAATACATTTATATTTATATCTATAGTCACATCTATATTTATATTCATATGTGTGATACGATTTTCTGTGTACTGTTCTGTTCTAGTTTGTTCTTGTGTGTCCGGACTGTGAGTAACTCTTGTATTGTATTGTATGTATTGTACTATTATTATATAATTCGTTACACTGTGGCTGTGTTGTGTGTGTTAAGCTGCTGTTGCACTGCAATTTCCCTCACGGGATCAATAAAGTATCTATCTATCTATACAGTCATCTGGACACAAACTCCCTGAGACTAGATGCAATTCAAATAAAATTGCCTTAAAACTACAAGGAAAAATTTAAATAAATTAATCATTCAAGTTGTATATTTCCCAAACTGTTAAAATAATAAATAGTGCTGATCATCTATTTTTGTATTGTGTATCGTGTGATGAATAAAGATGGGAGTAAAGAGGTTTCCTTGCTAACAAACATGGGCTCAAACTTGTGCTTGTTACACTTTCTTTACTTGGACACTACTTGACTAAAAACTAGCAAAATCAGTTTATGCTATGCTACTTTATACAAAAAATGAACTCCCTCTGAACTTTAAAATGTTACCAGAATAAATGCATATAAACTTTATAGAGTTTTCATATCGGTTTATTTGCCTATAAAATATACTAACTTGGTTTTGCTACAGTTTGCACCATACTTTACCATTTGTTTCACTTTACTATATTTTTACCATGGTGTACCACTACGAACTTTCACAAATGCAATAAACAAGAAAATAAGTTAAAGTGGTACACTTTAAGATATGTATGAATAGTTTTTATTCTAAATTAAAAACAACACCAGAGCAGCCATTTTGGGGCAGCCATTCCCCAAAACCACTGTTGCACAGGAAAATATTTTTGTTGTGTTGCACTAGAAACAAAGAACATTGCTGCAACAGTAAAAAAGGCTTTGCTATTAACGGGAGTTTGTTGGCTGCCTGCATGCTCCTTTGTATGTTTCTTTTTAGATAACAATAGAAGCTGTAAAAGAGAAAAGAGACTTAGAATCACTACGAAATAATGACAACAGAACATTACAAATGCTTATTTTCTGAGAGATGTTTGGAATTTATTGTCATTCTGGTGATTCTAACTGGCTCGCGTTGCTGCACTTGGCTGGCAGTTCACAGTGTCGGGATGCACCTGTGATGGCTGCTGTTGCTCCTCAGGGCCAGAGTCTATAAGACAACTTCAAAAGCAAATAGGTGCTTTGGGACTGTCAGGATGTTAAAGCCATAATGGTGTGTCACTGCCTAGAAACACAGTGCTTTTCAATGATGAACTAAACAGACTCAAAAACAAAATAATCAGCATATGGCCTTCAAATATCTGTAGCCTTTTTTTGGTTCATGAACAGCAAGTATGACCAAGGAAAGTCAAACTACTGTAGAAGGCAGAACGTTTCAAAATCTTAAACATGCATTGTATCTTCCAAAAACATTGTTTTCAATAAAATCATTAGAGACCAAGGGTTTCTGACAATCAATGTGTACTTAATCTAATTATTTTCTTATGTATAAATATGTAGGATTCTTAAGTTAATTCCTTCACAGGTAATTACTTAGAACATTCACTTCATTAAAAGCACAATTACTGTAATTAAATAATAACACTAACTCTGCAACCAAAAGCTCAGATGGAACAAAATTCTCAGTTTTGCAAAGCAGACAGTGTGTTAAATTACCTGAATATTGTAGAATTTGACAAATCATATATAAATTAATTTAAAAAGAGCAGGTTAAATGTTCATGTTTTGCATGAAAATTAGGACCACTAAATCTATAGCTAAAGAAAGCTTACATAATACACATATATTTTATTGAGATTCCTTACACATTTTTACTCAGCTCATTCATACTATTAAAACAAACTGAAATTTAAATTAAATTTAAGTTAAATTAGGATAAGCATAAATTATGTCCAATTAACATTAGATTTCAGTCAAAAGGTTGTGAAGCTGAGTTGAAAGTCAAAGTAGGTAAGGTCACAGAAGAAGGTCTAAAAATAGGTTGTACAACCTTTCTAATAATAAAACCTGTAAGATTTTGATACCATCTAGATTGGTTTTTCAAAGGTGCAAAAAGCAATACACTGAATTCAGGAAGTGGTTTCTATGCTGCCTTTTTTGCTGATTGTCTTTTAAAAAAATGTGAGGTCAGAACAGGTATAAATACAGTATTGTAGCTGCAGCCCTACACTTAAACATAACGTGTAGTACTGTATTTCTTTTATAAAACAGCACGACGCCAAGATCATTGTTCTTTATATTGGTGTGGTACAGTATGGAATGTCATTTTGGATACAGGTCATTTGCAGGTCTGGCAGTTCAGCCCTTTGTCTCAGGTCAATGTGTTTATACAAGCCTTTCCAAGTTTTGGTCACTGGTGCTCTTGTTATATTCCAAGTGCATACTCTTCATCCTCAAGGAGTCACATTTATAAATGTGAAACAGTGTTCAAGTTGACACCACACAGTGCAGTCCTTATTCAAAAGCAGCAGGTAAGATACTGTAGCATTGTGCTAGAATTCAACACTATACAGAGGAAAGGTGCCTTAAATCTAATGCATTCCTTGATGGATACTGTTTTTTCCTTTCTAAGTTTGAATTTGCTTACTTTTTGCTGGTCACAATTATCATATTTTTAGGACTTTAGCGGGTGATGGACTGAAGAGACAAAACCCACGGGATTCTACCATCCTGGACCAGATTTAGTGCAGCACAGCTCTGATACAGAAGATCACCTTAGGAAGGTAATCCTGTGATTTGCCGACTTTTGGTTTGTCCAAGAAAACATTTTTTAAATCACACTTTAAAACAGAATACTGGGTGGTCTAGTGATACTTATATTGTGCAGGGATGCTATCATTTTTATTTAGATCATTTTCACAGTTTTCCTATTAATCATTTGGCAGGCTGTTCCTGGACAGCAGGGATTCAAGCTGCCTACTGCAGCTTTCCATTGTTTGCAACTGTGCGGTGGAGAGGTATTTCTTTAAGAGGTCATTGGATGCCAGGACAAAGCTGTGAGGCAGATGGTCTAGAATCTGTAAGACCTGTAACAGAGTAAATGTGTAGCTGGAAGTGTGTGACCATGCAACAAGATGATGTCTTGATCTTGTTTCAGGCTTTTCTCCAACGAATGTCTTACCAGAACCAGTCCCATGTGTGACAGTAGCTTTCAGTATCTGACCACATTAATAATTTCCAACCATCTTTAAACTGATGCTAACTTTACCCCAGAGAGTCACTGTGTTCCCATGGGCTCACAATAAAGCATACAGTGGTTTTACAGTGTTCTATCTTTTCAACTCCTTTGAGGTAACTCATTTTCAATTACAATAGGTTTTCCTACCTTATTTACTGAAGCATCATCATAAGTTTAAAATGTAAATGGCACATGAAAATATAAGATGTATATAAGATGTAAAATCTATCAATGTAACTGTAACATTTATCTTAAAAGTAAGATTTAAAGTCTCTTGAATATGTGTGAATATATCCTTAATTGTTTTGTAATGTAAGACAACTAGTAAGTGAAAGCACAGTGGAAGGAAATCCTTTTTTTCACAAGAAGTACTTTGAACTGTTTTGGTATTTAGAGTCATACTTACTGTTACACTAGATCATACCAGTAATAACAGTGAAGGAGACTGAGAGCTCAGCCCACACCATATAATAAGGCCAACGATAAAGAAGCCAGTCAAGCATTGGGCATTCTCACTTGTACTCTAATTTCAGGAAGGAGAAAGCACCTACCACCACTCCCACACAAACAAACTCTGGCTGCTTGCAAGGCTTGCCTGTGGAATACAAGGAAAGTCCCACCAGCTGTTTGCTGAAAAGCTACACATAAATTTACACCCACAAGCCAGTGGTGGGCTGCCTGTGAAAGACAGACAGAGAAACAAACGTAGTTGGGATTTCTTGAGCCTCTCACACACATTGCTTTCGCATGGGGAAAGTGATAGCACATGTGGCAGCCCAACTGAGCAGCTGTCTGTGGGACACATTTTCAGTTTCCAGGGCCTTCTGGTTACTCAAGCTGTTTCAAGCTTTTTCTTCCCAGTCTGAGACTAAATTCATAGCTCCTATTTAATGATGTGCAGTGGAATATAAAAATGCAGATAAAGCAAAATAGAAAGTAATTGTTAGCAATTCACTCTGTAGGTGAACGTTCCTTGAGGTCATGGTTGAAAACATTAGATGGGTTAGAAATGTGTGATTTAATAAGTCAGCAGTTTGTCAGGAGCCTGTGAGAAAGAAGAACTTGGAATGCTGTGTGGAGAGAAAGGCCATATGATCGTGATGAAAGAATCATCAGAATGAAAGAATAGAAAAGAGTTGAGGCACAGAACAGAATTTTCCAGCCATGCTGAAGTGGAGACAGACAGATCTACAGAACACCAAAGTCTTGATTTCCCATTAGGGTCTATTACTGCACCATTTAGATGTACCAGCTGTGACAGTGCGGAGTGGGAGGAGCCGCGGCAAACACCATTAAAAAGTCAACACCCCGGGTGAGGGGGCAGAGGTACCGATGGGAGGTTAGTACGGACCAAAAATAACACAAAAAGAGTGAAAAATGAAACAAAAAGGCCAAAAGAAAGGTGTACCACTGTGCCTCATGACCTCCAGGATGGGCTAACCCTATTTAATTGGGTCCAGCCTAGGGAAAAAACGAACTGCTAGCACAGTGGTGACCAGACTGGACTTACCCTATTTAGTGGGGCCCAGTCTAGTAGAGCAGGGCATGTAAGGCAAAAACTAAACAAAATCTTAGTGCGTGAAAAAGGTGTGCCTGCCCCAGTGAAAATACTTGATGGGAAAAGAAAAAGAAAAAAAAAAGAACGCCTTACACGGGTGCAATCCCCCCTGGACTGTCGATGTGAAATCTCCTCCTTCCGGGGGGTTGGCCCTGCTCATCCTTTTGGGGGGTGTCCAGTGTGCCTTTATAGGACCTGCACAGTTGTGGCCCATCATCTAGAAGCTGGGAGAACTGTGACTACAAAGTCGAGGGGTCACCCTTCCTTCATAAGAGATATGTTATCATATAGATATTATAGATACCAGAGACAGAGAAGAAGAAAACTGAGACACAGCAATCTAATCATAAACTACACAGTTATTTTCATGCACCTTTAGTCCTCTGAAATAGACAGAAATAAACATTTGCTTTGGTTAATACATTCTTGTAATGCAGAAAGTCAACATACCAAAGAAATAATTAGAGAAAAAACAACAAAATAGTCATTTTTAATTTATTTAAATACAGTAGAAATATATTATATTTAATCATCTTCTGTGTTCTGGCTTGAGAATGATAACCATAAAGGACTGCAACTGTTCTGCAGGTACAGTAGCACCTGGCATTTAATGTTAAAGCACACTGGCAGTGACAGCATCAATTAGATAGAATGAACAAGGAGATTATGTACTGATGTACGTATTGATCAAAACATTGATTTAGTCTCATATATTAAATTGAATTATTAATGTAAAAAGTGGCACAGTGTACTTTTTTAAAAAAAGAAAGAAGAACTCCCCATCTTATCTTACATGAGTTAGCCAGGGTAAGCAGATTTCAGCCATTCAAGCTAAAGCAAACACCCCCTCTAGTATGACGAAAGGAGTACCCTCAATAAGGGCAATAAACACATGTGTTGGCTATATTTTATTAACATAAGATTGAACAATTTTTATAGCTTAAAAGACTCACATATCAAATTTGAGCCAAGGGTTTGTGAATGTGTCATTTAGCATTGAATGATAATTAGTTTATAATGCACATATCAGCTGAAGGGAACATAGAGCACTGAAAATTTAGATTTAAAATTTAAAAATTATAGAAAGTGGGTACATAATAAAAAAGAGACTTGACACAATATCTTCTAAGTAAAAATCAAATATTACCCAATACAATATTGTGTTGACATTGCAAGATGTGATTCATTGCTTGAAAATAAATCTCATTGGGCCAAAACCAGCAACATTTTAGAATGCAATTTGTGATGAACATCTTGGCAGCTGTGAAGGAAATCACACACTCAAAACATATAACCCTTTGCATCTTAACTGGATGTGATTGTTAGTTACTAAGGGTGAAAGTGTCTGCCATATAACTAAATGTACAGTAAATATGGTAAATCAAATGTTTAAAAGAATTTCACTCCTTTCACCAGGCCATGGCCTGAATTCATATTTCAGCCATATGCAATACTCTTTAGAGGGTTTCAGCTGGGAAACTGGTACTGCTGGCAATGGGAGTGGCTGCGAATCTAAAATAATGCACAGGTGGACAGGTAACAGTCCAGGAGTGATCTTACAAATGGCCTGGCTTTCAGTATAGTTGTTAATGTTTTCTTCAAGACCAACTGTTCTTGAAGAAAATGTGAAATGTGAAAAGTTACACATTTCTGTAAATGGACCGAATGAGCTGGGAAATCTTTTTTAGAAGAGACAACAAAACAAACATGCTGAAATGGGGTGATAAAATAGGAAGATGATCAAACCCCAAAAACGTGCACAGATAAAACCAGGTTTTAAGCCATTATCAACCTCAGTTTGTTTGATGATGCACTGCAGAGAGGTATAGTCAGTATAACAACAGCAGTAAAGTGTGAGAAAGGGTGGATACAATTCTTAGATCTATCTCAGTCCAATATAATAATAATAATAATTGCTTACACTTATATAGCGCTTTTCTGGACACTCCACTCAAAGCGCTTTACAGGTAATGAGGACTCCCCTCCACCACCACCAATGTGCAGCATCCACCTGGATGATGCGACGGCAGCCATAGTGCGCCAGAACGCTCACCACACATCAGCTATCAGTGGGGAGGAGAGCAGAGTAATGTAGCCAATTCATAGAGGGGGATTATTAGGAGGCCATGATTAGTAAGGGCCAATTGGAAATTTGGCCAGGACACCGGGGTACACCCCTACTCTTTTCGAGAAGAGCCCTGGGATTTTTAATGACCACAGAGAGTCAGGACCTCGGTTTTACGTCTCATCCGAAGGACGGCGCCTGTTTACAGTATAGTGTCCCCATCACTATACTGGGGCATTAGGACCCACATGGACCACAGGGTGAGCGCCCCCTGCTGGCCCCACTAACACCTCTTCCAGCAGCAACCTTAGTTTTTCCCAGGAGGTCTCCCATCCAGGTACTGACCAGGCTCACACCTGCTTAGCTTCAGTGGGTTGCCAGTTGTGAGTTGCAGGGTGATATGGCTGCTGTTGAGAACTTGTATTAAAAAATCAACAACCAACACAAACAAAACTATTGTGCAATTCAATTGAACAGGATGCATATAATGTTTACTTACTTCCTGCTATAATACCAATGGGATGGTTTTAGAGTGGTTAGTACAGTTGCTTATTGTTGGGGACTATTTTATATTTAGGTTATTACAGCTGAGTAGTTCTTTAAAATGCATTTCACTTTAAGTGGCTTTATTAACAATAGGAAAGGTGACAGATTATGGGGTGAAATTGTAGGGCTAGTCTATTGTAGGCCTAGGGTCTGGCATAGTCTCTACCCCCCTAACTTCTACCTCATATTGTATTGGTAATAGATAAAGCTAATCAAAAAGTATTAATTAAGGCTAATTGTAAATCTTTCCTGAGCACAAGTGTTGTTAATAGAAGTCCTGCTATTTGTGTACGTAAATGTGTGGCAGACTGGAGTGACCTATCTGTTTAAGACCAGACCATTTGTGCTGAAAATTGGGTGCTTTTTTGGACAAACAAAAACTGGAAGTGATAAGAAAACAAGATATTTTTTTTGTATGAGAATATTATTCTGAGGAACAAAGACAGGTATTTTCCTGGGTTTAAGATTTGTGGAAAAGTTAAGCCTCCAAATGAAGGAGTGTTTGTGAGGAACCTCTGTTTTTGTACTAGCAGACTACAATATCACAATATGCTAGTGGATAAGCCAGGAAAAGCCCAACTGTAGTGACCAGAAAACCCCAAAGGTGTCATAGAAGCTTTGCACTGGCAAAGGAGGCAGGACTTTTTAAATGACCTATGAATTCTGCAGCAGCTCACCTACGAACTAGTTAACTGGTAGTATTTATCAGCTGTAAAGGGCTGTGCCGCTGGCTGTGGTTTGCTGCCACTTTGTGCTGAGGGAGTGATGGCTTCATTCACCTCAGCACTATTTTTTTAAAGTTCAGTTCCAGGAGACAAAGAGCTCATTGAACTGGCAGGAGGGAGAGATGAGTGACAAGGGAACTTTCCAAAATATTCTTGTCTGGAATTTTGGTGGAAGGTGTTGCATATCTCTAAATATTTGTTGTCATGTAGTCTAGGAAACGTCAGTCAAGCGGTGTAATAATTAAACCAAATGTCGATACTGTGAGTGCCACAGCAGCCTACTGCTATTGGGCGATGATCTGCCAGTAATGGCTTTATTTTCTTTTCTGTCTCTGTTGACTTATGGAAGTCTATTGTTGTGAAACACACTGAGAAGAAAGTGTTAGGTTTCCTTCATGTTGAAATACCTGTTAAAATGAAATAGAAAACAGAATACAACCTATTACTGCTCAATTTTATTTTTTCAATTGAATAAACGAAGGTACATCATCTAGTTTATACCACCCAGATAGACTACTGCAATAATCCAGAGCAGAATTCTTTACATTTTCTTTGTAGTTCTTATTTCTTAAGAAGCATTAAATATGTCATGTCATGTCATTTGCCAAACTGCTTTACAACATATGGTGTCGTGGGAAGCTGGAGCCTACCCGGCAAGCCACGAGCGCAAGGTAGGGTAGACCCCGGATGGGGCACCAGTCCATCGCAGGGCAAGTGCAAGCCAATTATACATGTTGACAAGTTGGAGGCCACGGTAAATGCAGAGGGGGAGTAATTTGGCTGGGGATTTTGACAGGGGATCGAGAAATTTCTAGGGATCTTTAATGACCATTGAGAGTCAGGACCTCAGTTTAATGTCTCACCCAAAAGACAGCGCCCACTACAGTATAGTGACCCCGCCACTATACTGGGGAATTGGGACCCACAAAAACCGCAGGGTGGGCGCCCCCTGCTGGTCCCACTAACACCACTTCCAGCAGCAACCATAGCTTCCCAGGTGGTCTCTCATCCAGGTACTGACCAGGCTCAACCCTGCTGGGCTGCCAGTTCAGACCTGCAGGGTGATATACTATAGCTGGCAACATTAAATATTCTATCCATTTATATTTTGTCATTATTAATATTTGATGGAACTACTGAATTGCCCTTTACTTTACAAACAGGGTTGTAATTTTAATTTGAACCAAAACAACTCTTACGATATCATAAAAATTGAAGAAGACCCCAGGTAGATACACATTACCCCAGAATGACCTGTTTTCCTTCCCAGGAGTGCTTGGACATGGGAACTGTCCTTTGGTAGAACAGGAGAGACAAACTTAGCTAATCTGGGAGGTCAAAATAAAATATATATATATAATTTGATTAATATGAGCATCTTTACAAACCCAAAAAAACTTAAGTAACTTCATTTGAATTCAACTGTTTCTTTTTGGATTTGATCATATTTTAATATTCAGCCTTCAGCACCGTGTACCACATTGTCAATCTAAAAGAGTATTGTGTTCCACTGTTTAAAAATACAAATGCTGTGATGTTTTAATTTTCAGACTTCATCTCTAGTGAATAAAAACTTGAAATGCATTCCTTAAAAGTCAGATAATACCAAGATCAGTCCTTTAGATACAAAGATTCTATGAGTGAAACTCAATCACAAGTCAATACCTTTGGGTCAAGAGACTAAGCTTCCCTTTTGAACAGCAATTGGCATTGAGCCCTCAGGTCACATCGGTAATCCTGCCGCAGGCAAGGCTGTACATGACAGCTGTCAGCATTGTTAACTCTGCTGAAGGACGGAATGTGAGTTATGGCATGAAAGATTATAGCAATTCGAGCCACAGCCAAAGAAGAAAGACATATTGTTACTTTAAGACTTGCTCATTCTGTCTCAAAAGGACATGTACTGTACGTAAGCAACAAAATTATTATCTTGCACTACTACAATTCCTCGTTCTGTACTGTTGCTTCAGATAATAAAGAGATCTACAGATAAAAGTTCCATTTGCTTGTCTTTAACCTGTTTCAGGTTCTCCATGTGGAAGAGAATCTACTAATGCATGTCAGTAGACATCTTTTTCCAGACTTCACAATGTAAAAGGTAGGCTTGTTGGCAACAATGGAATTCCTCTTGTCACACTCTTTCTGTAGTGGCAAAGATATTGCAAACTGAAAGTGAAGTTATTAATGAAGGCTCTTTACTTTTGTGCTGTTATATTTTTTTTATCCTTTTATATTTAACAGCCTCGAAAAAGTCCCAGAATTAACCACTAAAAAAACTAACAGGCATGGGTTCTTCTGAAAGCTAGAGAGGCAGGCTGCCAGTATCCAGAGCTAAATGATCTGGAACAGGTTCACATCACTAGCAATATTTTTGTGCACCTGTGCAAACAGCCGGCACATCTGTACCCAGTTGTGGAACAGCATTTAATAACTATCGATCATTTTCCCAGGAACACATGACTCGTTGTTTGGGACTGACAGAATCCTTTGAAAAACTAACAAATCCCCCAGAAAAAAGCTTTTGGGTGATGCCTGTCACATTAAATAATAACAGAGTTTTTGCCATTTTCCAGGGCCAGACCTGCTTTCACAGAGCTTAAGATGCTTTCTCTGTGCCAATATCAAGGCACCCATTCAAACCCTTAAAAGGATTCCAGTTCACCTGTAGTTTGAAGACATTATGGTGAGCCTGCAAGTGGGCCATGGTAGTGCTCTGTGTTCTCAGAAAGCTCCACAGTATGCAGACGAGACACTAGTTGAAACCTGAGAGACTGTCGGTTGTGTGACATATACAGTACAACCCACTGAGCAGAAAAGAATGCCACTTTCATATTATGTGGATGGCCAATGCAAATGTGTTAAAGTAATGTAATTTTCATGTGGTCACATGTCATTGGGGTAGGTTTTGATGTTAAAGTACAAGCTGTAGGTTTGATTTTCCATAAATAAATAAAATACATGTTGTACAGTATGTTGTGTGCATTACATTTTATATAGATGTTGGAAAATCCACAGCCACCCAAGAGATAAAACATGTGCAGTATATGGGAAAGAACAAGTAATAGGTTTATTCCATGCTGAAAAAAAGAAGAAAGAAAACATGACGTTTCGGCTGTGGAGCTGTAGAAGGCTCCACGGCCGAATCGTGTTTTCTTTCTTCTTTTTTTCAGCATGGAATAAACCTATTACTTGTTCCTTTGCAGCCTATGCATGCTGACGCAGCTACCCACCTGAACTACTACAGCCTACACCTGCTGCGACCCACTACAGTATGTCTTCCTCCAAATCTTTTTCTAGATCTCTTCGTCATACCGTTTCTTCCTCCCTGGGCCACTTGCCCGCTTCTCTCACTAAACCAGCATTCCGTCTCTTCACAGCTATCTGTTCCAAGACCAGGCTTTCTAACCACCTTCTATTCCTTTACAGATGCCGTCAACATACTATCATCCCTAAAAGATTTTGCCTGAAATTTAATACCTTTTCTTTTGATTCTGGTAACACTCAGAGACTTCTAAAACAATTTTCTAGGAAACTAATGCTTTCTACCATTTTCTTCCTCAAAAAACAGATTATCCTTTCCGACACACACCTGAAGAAGGCTCCACGGCAGAAACGTTGTGTTTTCTTTCTTCTGTTTTTCAGCATGGAATAAACCTATTACTTGTTCCTTTGTAGCCTACACATGCTGACACAGCTACCCACCTGAACTACTATATGGGAAAGAGTCTAAATGCTGTTCCAGTTAAAGCCCTGAGCATTCTTCCTAAACAGTTCTTACCTTCATAGAAGCGGAATTTTGAATGCAGTGTTAAAACATGGTCATCTTAAGTTGGTTGAAGCAGTTTTGATTTTTTATTTGTCCAGGTGGTCCTTTGTAAATTTGGCAACTAAAATTCACTTTTTTACTTTTCTTATTATTATTTAAAGAAATCAAAGATGTGCTAATTGTGAGAGAGTTATAAATGTTCATTTCCATTTTAATGCCTGTGGGTGAGGTCTGAATATGTTTTATCACTTCCGCTTCAGCTGTGTCAACCCAGAAAGCTGAAGAAATATTAAATGTTCCAGAACCTCTGTTACAATGGTTTGTCTCAATGAATACAAAGGTCTTTTAGTATCTCATGTGAAAATCAAAACTACATTTTCCAGATTACAGTTTATTGATATTAAGTAATATAAATAAGACAACATTAAATTGCATTTTCTTATTTTTAAGTTTACAGTTATATCAATACTGTTTTGAAGAAATGCAACAAGCAGGTCTAATGGATTAATCCAAAATCATCTGTTACGATCCCTGCCTCCCGGCAACGGAAGAGGCAGAAGAAGGCGTAGCCTTACTTCATCAGTCTACCTATCAGTTTTCTTATTCACCACCACACCCCTGTCTCATCCTGTACTTAAACACCTGTCTTTTCCTACCTCCTCGCTCAGTATTGGTTTTCCTTTCGAGCTTCCTAGTTGCGCTACTCCTTCTTCTGCTTTGTGTCATTCTTGGTTTTCGGATTACGGTTTTTCCCCCTTTGACGACGGTTTGGCTTCGGTACTCACGCTCTGTTTTGGATCTCTGGCTTCCCCCGGACTCTCGGCTTGTTTCTCCGACTATGGCTTTCTTTGGATCACGGCTAGGCTTTATCAGCTCCTGGAAGTGGGTTCATTCACTGGTTTCGGTTTCTCTTACTGAATCCGTAACAAAATCTCAACCAAAAAGTAGATCAAGGATTCATAATATTCATAATATAATTATTCATAATTTTCAGAATGACATGTGATGTACTGTCAGGATAAAAACATTCCATAGTTAGTATTGAGTACGACCTCGCAGTTCCCTCCTGTAGGTTAAACAGTCCTGGTAAAAATGACCTAAGATGTTCTTCCTCTTCCTGTGCAATTTCTGCCAGTTGGGAAAGTTGGCGTCGTTGCAGTTATCACCTTTGATGGCATTGTTGGGTGAGTCCCAAAACAGTACCATTGGATGTAAGACATGAGAAAAGGCTGCCCATGACAAGACCTCAAAATTCTAATTCTAGCCCTGTGTGCAGTCTTGTATTTTTCTGCCAGAAAATGACCACTTCCAGACCAGCTTGCAGGACTGGAAAAATGTATCACTGAGCAGTAACATGTGGCCTTCACCTCTACCAAAGGCATAATGGGGTTAAAGGTGATTCCTCCTCACATTTTTACATTTTTTGTCTTCTGCCAGGTCTGTCAAGGGCAAATCAGCATTCACTGGTGATTAAAATACAGATGCAGCCATTCAAAACAAGCGGGCGATACCGCATTATTTTGCGGTGCGCTTTACGCAGTCTACCGCGAGTTACCGTAAATTCTCCTATAGTACCGCATGTAAAATAATAGTATCAGGAATTTCCGCAAGGTGGAGCTAATAAAGCTCAACCTCTCAAGTTTGAGCTGTCGCCATTAAAGTCTTTAATGAAGATATTACTAATAGTATTAATAATGAATGACCTTGGACAAGCTGTAAACTCAAAGTATTGCCCTGGTCCACATTCTTTTTTTCATTGACCGTCTTTGTAAAAGTAACACCACAGCATTTCGCAATCACGCATTTGTTTCCAATCATGCAAAGCACAGTAATTTTTGAGAATCTCCAATTCACCATGCCTTTCACATGCTCATAAAAGAGATTGATTTAGGAACATAAACATATTACTGTATGCAAACTGTACTGTATACAGTATGTATATGTATATTTAATGTCTTTACTGTGCCTGTTTAAGTATTGAATATTTATATGGAATTGTACCACTGAAGGGAAATCTTAGTAGCTGAGCATAAAAAGAATAGGAGCATACTGTAACGCATGTGAAGGCCATAAACGATATTAATTTTAACATACACACCAGTATTCCATTTCTCCCTAAACATTTTAAGCATCGAAGTCTTTAACTAACGTGATACCGGAGTCAACAAGCATACTTTTAGAATTTGATTAAAAGGGAATATAATATGGAATCGCTTACTAAAGAAATTAATAACGATATAATTAGACTCATGTACCGCAACACAAGAATTGCACACTCTGTACGATGTCTGTTGATAATGTTTTGTAGGGCTTTTTCAACACTCCTCATGTGACCTTGCTGGTGGCACTGTGGGTTAGGTTCCTGACTCCCACATCAGATGTTGCGTGTTTGAATCCGGCTAAAGCCATGACTTTTTTTTTAACAAACATTTCTTTGAAAAAATAAAACGTTTCCCTGGCTCAGAGATTAAATAAAACTTCACTCGCACCAAACAAATTTATATTTCTAAATATCACAACATGATCGAATTTAAGTCATTTTAATAACAATGAATAGTCACCTAGGCATTACAATATAAACATTTATATTGATTTAAATCGTGTTTAAATCGTCTTTATTTAAAACCCATAAATAAAGCTGATATTGTTTAGACTTTTAATTATTTAAAACTGTATTACAGCAGCACAATGCACAATGCAACGTAAATCGCTATCTTTGTCTTCTGCGTACTAATGTTCACCTCTCTGTCCAGCAAATTAACAATAGTAATAATAATGAACTTTATTGTATATGGCGCCTTTAAAGGGGGCTCCTCAAAGCACTTTACAGGATAAAAACAATAACAACAATACTGTTAGGCTGGGCAAAAGATATATTTTTTTAAAGAAATACAAAATGAGATATAATGATGTGTTCCGGCTTAACGAAGAGCATAACACGTGGGCGGCGTAGCAGTCGGCTCTGGCTTTCCCATCTACTGTATACCAATGCACTGCAAATACAACCCCCCTCTCTGCGGGAGTGCTGGCTGTGACGAATTAAGCCGGTTTAACAGGTATTTTCAAAGTAGAAGGGGGCGAGATTTCCAGCGAAAGACACCTCCCCCCCTCCAAAACCACCCAGTAAGTACAGTACTTACTAGTTAAGAAAGCTAGGCTCCTCAATGAAATTGCTTTAACATGCTAATGAGTTGGTGTAACAGTCCGGGCGTGGCAAGCTTCAAATGTTAACCCGACTACGGCGAAACTTCTTTCATTGGAAGACAATGAACATATTCTAGCCCTAAATGAATTAATAGCAAACATGGTTTACATAAAAGACATTTTTCCAAGAAAGTTTAGCCTTTGTCACTAATGAAACCACTAAATAAAGACATAAATATAGAAATCTTAAGCTTTTTAAAATACATGACTTCGCTAAAATTTATTTAAAAATAAAAATGATTACAAACGCCAGCAGAGAGAGAGAACAGGGGAGGGATTTTGAACCACCTCAGATGTTGTCTATCCCACAGAAAATGTCCATTCTTATCTGTCAAAGCTAACTTTGAATGGCATGCATAAGAAAGAGGACTACAGACTTTTGGCTGATGCATAGGTTATTTCTTCCTTTAATTTCCTATACTTTAGCAATTGCAGTTTGAAAGTAATTGCACAGACAGATATGATGTCCTAGGTGAGTGTGATGACCACTGATCTTCGAGGATGTGGCCATTGACTCCTGAATAGCCTCCAAGAATGCAGTTCATTGTGAAGCTGATAATAAACTAAAGTAATTCTGCTGATTCTAGAACTTCTGCACTTTTGTAGAGTGATCAGACTGTGTAGTGACCCTCAGCCTTTCAGGACATGGCTTGTCCCTCACACAACTAGCTTTCTCATTTCCTTGTCATCTGATGGTTGAAGCAGAACATTTCGCTCACCCGGGTACTTCTTTCACGTACAAGCTACCTCTAATAATACTGATAGCAACCAGGTAATCACCATTACTCAAGAAAAACACAGTTGTATCTTTTAATATTCTTGTTTTAATTAAACCTTTACGATCTTTATAAACGTCTGTTTATACAGATAGATTCTTAATGTGATAAACACTTGCTATTTTTACTAACCAAAATTATGGAGTGTTTTATGAGAGTGACTATGGTTCGACAATTTTTTTTGTCGTTTTTTGACAATTTTCTTTAATGCTTGGGTAGTAACTGCAATGCTCTAGGTGGGCCAAGGCTATTTTGGAATAGCTGACTAGAACAACGCGACTGGGAGGGCCTGCATCAAGTCAAGGCATCGTTGGATTGCTTCACAACCCTTAGGCTTGTCGGCCACCTGAGAGTTTGCAGTGACATTAATCTATCAACAGTGATGTCACCTCTTGATGCAAGGTCTCTTGTAAGATTCTGTGGAGCGCACAGAGCATCAAATAACAAACACGAGAGAAGAGTTTGTGCAAGGCCTTCATTCACCCTGAGCTTTTTATTAACAATGGATGATTTCAGATTTGTATGGCATAGAAAAACAAAAGGTTGTTCTTTGGAATTTGCAGATAGTTTTCACTTTTGATTTATTTTGGGTTGTAGCCACCAAAAAGGTTCCACCCCATGTTCTAATACGATTAGGCAGGGAGGCTAACTGCCAGAGAGAGGACCTCGGCATTACATTCCCGGCACCTGACAATTAAGGGAATAGAGATGCTTTCTGAAAATTGTTGTGAGGGATTCAATTTGAACTCTCTTCAGAATTCTTTCTTTAAAAGCATTAGGCCTTGGGTACGTTGACCACGTAGGTTTGGAGATTACTATATTAATTTGGAAGAAGAAAAGTTTATTTAGACTGTCTCTTTTAGCCATTGGAATGCTGGAAGATTTAAAACAGATGTTATACAGCTAAAAGCTGCATCAACCTCCAGAATGACTTATGGTGACTCAGGAGTCTAAGTCAGTTTGAAAGATGACACTAATTGAAAGAGCCAACAGTTTCTTAAAAATCAACGAATCACTTTATGAGAAGTATAATATTTCTCCATTTTGAAGGTGAACTGAAAGACAATTTTCTGATCTGTGAAAATATGTTCTGATAGTCTGTGAATTGCAGCTTTGTGCTGTGCTGCAAATTGCACCTGTCCTGATGTCTGTTAATGGTAATTACTCGAGGTTAAAATGGCTCATATTAAATATGAACACATGTTCATGTTGCTAGTGTATGAGATAGTTGCACAACAGACAGCTGCCTTAGTTTCTACCCATACGTAGTGCATGGTTCTCTAAGCTACCAACATATAATATTTACTTTTTCCTTACACTGAAAATGAAATGTAAATGCAGAATGAATTTTTGAGATACATGCAGATTTTAACATCAATTTTATGTTTCCTCTGGGAAATATTTCTTTATTGTGATGCATTTTAGAGTTCCGTTGCTGCAGACCTGGTTCTTCTTATTTCATTTTTTAAAGGACACTATGTACCGTACCCTTCATAAATGAAGAAAAAGAGCTGCATTTTCTAAAATCACACTGTTTATGGGCTCGTGCAATCTATAACCTACTAAGCAATCTACTGTGCTCGAGCATTCTACTGTCATAGATTCTGATTCTCTGAATATAAAGGTCACTCGTTTCAAAAAATCATTTCCCCCAGTACCCTAAAGAACATGATGATTTTCTTCTTCATTGAAGAGCTGGCAGTATATGACATCGCAAAAACATATCTACTGGAACAAAGCTTGTTCAGCAAACAGGACTTTTTTTCTTCAACAGCTGAAATAACATCTGTGCATGGGGGGGAAGGCCTTTGTGTAATTGGCAATAACTTTGACATCCTGCCAACAAAAAGAAACTGTGTTCTCTGTTAAGAAGCTTGTAATAAACAGACAATTAAACAAACCTTTACATTCACAATTTATCTTTGAAGTCATCCTCTAATAACCCACAAAGAGGAAGCAAATGACCATTAATTAATAAGTCATTGCTAATGATCTGTTAATTTTTGTATTGTATGGGGATTTCTTTTTTGTTTTTGTTGCTGCTCACTATCCTTTGTTCTCAGTCATGCACAAATGTTTAGACATCATTAGAAAATGTCATGAGTGTGGGATGTGCAAAATATATTAATTAACAAATTTTGACAAATAGTGAAAACAATTTTAACAAATTAGAATACACATCAGACTGACAAACTCCATCCATTATCAGAAAGCCATGTAATCCTGGTAAGGTTTATGGAAACCTGTAGCCTATTCCAGAAACAAAAGATATGATGAACATGTACATACTGGACAAGCCGGCAGTCCATTATGGGGACATACACTGGAATCACTTTGGCTAACTGTGGCACCCATGGAAAACATGTAAAGAACATGCAAACTCCATAGAGAATGTATCCATCCTAATCCCAGGATTCACTAGGTAGCACTGTTAATTGACACACCACCATGCTGCCCAATAGCCAAAATTATATGGTACTAAGAGTATGTAAACATTTATGTTTATACTTATTGTATTCTTTAATTATAATCGTACCATATTAATGTTTTGCCATCCATATGTGTTTTCATGAAAATATATTCTACACAGATATCTAGGAATTTACAAATGGATACAAAATAGCTGGATGAATAAACTGCACTCGGTGGATTATCTATCCAAATCTAAAAAATTCTCATACACAAACTGCAGATGTATATCTATAAAAAAAACCACAGGAATTCTACAGTAATTTATTATGTATAATTTTGCATGATCAGCTGTTTACAGAAACATTTATAGCACAGCAAAGAAAAAAGCTTAATTAATTCCTCACCTTGTAATATCTGGATTATTAATATGTTGTTATGTTTTGTGTTAGGTCAATTTTTGAGCATTTGCAGTCTTTTCAGAATTTTCTCACTCTGTGAAAAAGAGAGATGGTCTGTTCATGTTCCATTTTGTGTATATATGGATTCCTGAGTTTTCAGCAAGCATGAAAGGTTTCCCATATAAAAATTCCCTTACTAAATATTAGACTCTGTATCTTTGAATACTCTTCTCTTGCATTTGATTCATTGTCTTAATTCTTACATTTCCTCATGGGTCTACCATGTTTTACTCAATATTCACCAAATTATCACACCCAAGTAAACATATCAGAGTGTTACACCAGTAAACTCTTCGTGACAATGAAGGTAAATTAATATAAAATGTTGAGGAAAATTGTAGTCAAAATGCAAAATTCCTGAGGATATTTACTATGGAAATTTTTCATAAATGGTTGTAGAGAATTGGGTAAGTGTATTTCTGCAAGTGTGCTTTCCTGTATGCATGGCATGTATTTGTGCACATGTAGGAAATCACTGTTTTATTAGCAGCATGACCCCGATTAGGAGCCGTGTTTCATTCCTTTCAGAGTTTTGTGTGGGTTCCTGTTCTGTTGTAGGTTCGGTCTATGAATTTACATCAGGTCAAAACAAAACCAGAGCGAACACAGGAAGAATCACATCTTATGTGCACTTGGGACTTCTGGAAAAGAAATACAAAAAAACAATAGAAAGCAGCAGAGGGGTTGTTATGAATGGAGCGGATATCCTGCCTGTTGTGGCAGTGATAAGTTTCACATTAAGCTGTGAGTGGCTGGCAAGCAGATCAGCCAGGGCTAGGAGAATTTGCGCAGGATGTGCTAAACGTTACATCTTGACAGGAAAACAGCTGACCCCCCCAAAACAAGTAAAAGACTGAAACACAACAGTGGGTGCAGGAAAGGAAAAAGAGAAAGTCTGACTGTGTACTCCAGCACAGAGTGTTCCTGTGTTGAGCAAAACAACAGGGTTAGGAGTGTTTATCATGATAATACCACAAGCAGAGTTACCAGACTTAAGTCTTTGCTGAAGCCTGTTTGGAACGGATATGCTGGAACACTGAAACAGCAGCAGCCACGGTGCTGCATTTGCTCTCACCAACATGAAAGCAGTGGGTTTGAGACATGGTCTTTTGTCACTCACCTGCCATCACTTAAGGTAATAGAATGCCAGCCAGCAAAAAAAAGTGAACAGTATCGGTTAGGGCTAGTTTTGCCCATGCACAAAGTGCTTCATGGCCATACAGACATGTACAAGACCAGGGACAGCACCCTTTTAAAGCTCCAAGGAACAAAACCCTAGGGCCATGTCTGCAAATTTCTATTTTAAACAGAAAATTATAATAAAGTCATTTGTTCAATCTACAATAATCACTATTTAACTGGAGAATCCTGAGTAATCTCTAGTTTAATTAGCACATCAAAATGCTGTAGGCCAGTCGTAGTCTAAATCCCAGTAAAAAGTATAATAACCAATAAGGGATTATACAAATGGGCAATACTGTGGGGCAGTGGTTATCATTGCTGTCTCGCAGAACTGGCGCCTTGGGTTCAATGTGGACCAGGGTGTACCTAGTCTTGTGCCCGTTGCTGGTCAGAATGGGCTGCGGCTCCCCCCGCGACCCTGTATTGTCTAAAGAGGTTAGAAAAAGGATGAATGAATGGATGGGACATAATAATGTATCAGTAGTTTTTCTTCACTGTTCATTCTTTTTAATATTCTTTTTGTTAGGATCTTTAATTAGAAATAACCACATAAACATAAAAAATGATTTTCTGTATGGTCTTTTGGCCCAGATTAAGCAAAGGAGACTGTAAACTCTTTGGGAATACAGAAGAATTGTCCTTATCAAACCTTGTTAAATACTACTTGGCAACTGTGGATTTTATAAGATGTGTGATAATACTTTTCAAATTGATGCCTCAAGGTTCCAAAAGGATTTTTCATTAAACACCAACTGCACTTTTTCACAAATATGTTTTATCATACTGTATTAATCCTGGGTACAAAAGTGTTTCGTTCCATTGAATAGAATCCATAGAAGGATGAAGGTAATACAATACATTCTCAGTACTATACTTTATATCAGATGAGTTCTACTCGGTTATTTTCTGATTCAAACTCACTGAAATACACACTAAAAGGCATACATCTGCAGAAGATATATTTCCACCACATGCTAATCCATATCACACATTGTAATATTAAAAACATTTCAGAATTGTTTTCAATCACTATGAGAAAAAACACAAAAATATATAAAAGTATAGAAGGTTTTTCAGATAATGGATGAAAATGTTTTAATACTGCCTGAATTTCCCCCACATAAATGCATTCAATTCTTAAACTGTTCGTTACAGCCCAACACCTTAAGTCTTCAAATGACATTTTTCATTGGGTTTATAACAATAATCCTATTTAAAATAACAAGCATAGTTAATACTGTAAACATGAAGACATAATATGTTTGGAAAAACAGTTATTCTATTATTATTTTGGTAAAGGGTAATAAGGACATCAATATAAGGAGGCTTTTGATTATAAAATGGATCTTGAAGGATTGCTCTGCATTAGCATTGGATGCAGAAAAAGCACTTGATAGAGAGAATAGAATTATTTATTTGTCATTTTCAAAATTCACAGGTTTTTTATCAAGGCTCATAAGGTGAATAGGGATTCTAATATGAAGGGACATTGCTGTGAATCTTGCTAATAGGTTTATATAAAAACAGTTTATGCTGTAAAGAGGAATTAGTTAAGGCTGTCCTTCACCTCCATTATTATTTGTACATTTGTACATGGTATCAACATAGCAGATGTCTCGCACTAAATTGCTGATGAAGTCATATTTTTCCAACCAAACTAGGAATATCAATAAATGGGTGAATTCTCTATCTTTTCTGGACACATTATAAAATAGCTTAAGACTGAACTGTATCTATTCTTGAATGTGGGAACACAAGCCACTTCTGAAAAATATGATATACGAGTACCACAATGAGGTATAAAGAATTTGGGTATATTCCACGTAATAAAACAAAACTAATGGAAGTGATAACATTCAGCCAGTACTAGGTTAAATATGAGATGACTGGAAAAGTGGAGTGTTTTAAATCTTTCATGAAGGACAAACACCACCTCAGTTAAGTTGGTTAAGATTTTCATGTGTATAATATGAAACCAAAAACTAAAGTATAACTAAATTCATTCAGCTAATCTGGGACAAATCCAAAGTAATTAAAGCAAATATTTTATAGATGCCTAAAAATGAGAGTTTTAAGCTGCCTAAGTTAACATTTTACTATTGGGAATTTATTTAAGAAAATTATGTGCAACATATCATCATTATTACTTTGCAGCCTAACCTGGCGAAATCTCAGAAATTAAGATGTTTTGACAATAATCCCCATACTTTTTATTTTATTTTTAAGATGGTTTCAAACTAGACCTTCTCAGTAGTTCACCATTTGTTTAAAGAATCAGACGCAATCCAAAGACTAAAAATACACACTGTAAAATGGCTGGCTATATATCAAATAAAAAAATTATAATTCAGCCCAGGGATTGGGATGGATTGTTTCCAAACCAAGAGCAATCATTTTTTATGCTATTTGATTCATGCAGTACTTCAATAGAAGTTTCTACTGTGAATGTTTATCATCTGGTTTTCTAAAGAACCATATGACATTTTACTATACGCTATCTTCTAATAACAGACTCACCCAGAGCTCTAAATCATATATACAAGATTTTAGCATTTATGTGTGGAATTGCTGAATAATCGTCATCTAGGAAAGTTTGTGCTTTACATTTCAAAATGGTAAATTATTATTAATACCATAACATGCTCTGATTTTTTTACTGATTTGATACACATATATGTATAATTTTTGGATTAAAGTATTTTTTTTTACATAAGACATTTTCCAGACTCACATTAAATATTCGAATCATACATATGTAAACATTTTTAATAAAGAAAATACACAGAAAAAACAAATTATGTTTAAAACAATGTCAGTATAAACATAATCAATATTAAATATATAAAATATATATTACAGTATGTACAGTATGTGAACAAGGATCATATCTAAATTTCCACAGTTAAAAATGTTGATGATCTTGTCAAACTAGAAATGTTATTTCATTTTATTTAAATCTTCCATTTAATCCTAGAGTTTATTAGATCTTTTGTAATTGTAGAGAAAATTGATTTCCCAACTCTTAATCTACCACAGGGTGACATTATCTGATGAAACTCTAGGCTGAAGAGGGAGTGTGTGTGGGAAAGGTGGCATTTATCTACATTGTTAAAAAGCTTTGTGTGTGACAATCTGCCTGGAGATTAAGAGGCAGGTAGGGGAGGATTACAAATCCACAGGACAATTACTGACACATCAGACAACCTGTGTTACAGTAAGAGGTATGTATCAAAGAGGATCATTATCTCAGTCACAGGGTCATAATTAATATTAATAATAATTTGCTATTATCACTACTATAACAATATTTTTTAAAAAATGGGTTTGGGTTATACACATCCATCTTTGTTAACAAAACATTTGACCTTGGAATTCTTTAAAAGAGATACTTTCATATATGAGGGAGATGATTGGTTTGGCCATCTAAGTAAACTGATCTGAATGTATGTGATTTCTACCTGTTGGTGATCAGGTGATCAAGTATTCATAGCTAATCAGCGCACCTTTGAAGTAACAATTAAACAAGAAAGATAGTAAATCACACCTGTCTCTTCTGAGAGTGCTGTAGAATTTGTCTTTTTGTATGGAGAGTGTAACTGAATATAGGGTAGGACATGTTGAACGTGATTTGATTTAATTTACAGTGTTTAAGAACAGGTTGTATACTAAATTGGCATATGTTAAATAAGTATTTCAAATATTATATTTGCAAAGTTCAAAAGCATAGAAATTGCTCTGTAACATACATATTTATCATTTCTGTCTTAATTTTTTCTTATCAAATAGGTATGCGATTAAGAAAACAAAACTCTGGAGGACAAATATTTTCACTGGTTATAAATACAAAGAACACCCAGTTCAGATACTTGACACCAGTGAGCTGGACACATACCAGATGGCTATGAAATGCTACTAACATTTCAATCTTCCACTGGGGGAATATACTGCCCAAAATTGCATAAGATTTCTTTCATAAAGTAGGCCAAGCGATGACTGTAGCCAAAGGTATACCAACATCCTAGACTTAATCATCTGGAATACTTTCTTGTGGTTATCTGATGTCTATAGTGGATTTAAATATTTGTGATTATTTCTGTATTTTTGATAGGTTTGTCCCCTGTGCAGCACTGAGAAAAATTATCCCTTTCCATTTTGTTTTCATGTGATAGACACATACTTTAGATACTTCTAATCTTTTTAATGCAAATTGATTGTGGCTTCTGCCACTCTTCCATATATTGGTTTTACTCCTATTTTATGAACATAAGAATGGAAGAAAAGTTGCAAATCAGAAGCCGCAATTATCCCATTGTGGCTATTTTGTTTTCTGAAAACCTCTTGATCTAAGGATCTCACATCTTTAAAACATCTCTTAAAACATCTCTGAAGTATTGCTTTAAGGAACTACCACCAAATGTTAAGCACATACAGCACCTTGCCATATTAAGACCAGAAGTCTAGAAATACAGATCCATCAGTTATGAAATTTTCTTTAGCAAGGACTAATGTAGATTTTCATATAGAAGGCTGACATTTCTTTCATTTTAATTTGACAAAACTTTAAAATACAAACAGATTCATAAGCAAATCCCATCAAAATGAAAGCAAATCACAGCCCCAAAATCTTCAGATCAACAAGGTTCTGAGCTTCTGTGGGGTACATTGGGCCTTGAGAGTATGATGAAGAAGGATGCACGTTATCAACAAGCATTTTGCAACCTCTGCTACCTATCTTTGACTCATACTTCAAGCGTACAGTCCACAGCCCTACTAATATTCTTGCTGACATAATTGATTTACAACTCATGCTTCTTATTGCCTCAGGTAAATATGCAGTAAACATAGTGATAAACGAAAGACATTCATGCCAAAAGCCACTTACACATGCACAAACATTAAGAGATTAACTGCTCTCTGTCCCCATCAGTTATACCAGAGTGCTTCAAGAAAACCACAATTTTGCCACTTCCCAGATAGACCAATGTAACTTGTTTGAACAATTACTGTCCAGTGGCACTCACTTCAGTGGTCATGAAGTGCCTGGAAAGCCTAGTATTGTCATATATAAACTGCTCTAGCCCAGACTCCCTTGACCCACTTCAGTTTTCTTACTGCCCACGTGAGTTGATGATGCCATATACTGTACTGTACTGTAGCATTGACATTCAGATGTCCTGAGACCCGGGTAGCACCAGGTCGCCCCACGTCCGCTACCTGAGGGCATAGGTTTCTATACGGCATTTCCTGAACAGCTGAGCCCGGCTAACCCCTGTCTCGCCACTACATATAGGGTCTTTTTCGCTCTCCTGCCATTCCACAGTTCGTCCCTTCCGACATCCGTGACAGGCACAGCAGTGGAAATTGTCAGCTGCTTCAGATTCTTCGAACTGCAGATCTCCACCAATCTGGCTGGGCCTCACAATACTGTTGGCTTTCTGAAAAAGGCAAAACAGCACTTGCACTTCCTGCAGTTCTTAAAGAAATGCGGTATGGGAAAGCAGTTCCTCATGAACTTTTACCTCAGCACCATAGAAAGAGTCCTCACTAGTGGTATCACTGTGTGGTACTGTACAGTAATACTACAATGCATGACAGAGATGCACTACTAAGGGTTGTGGCAATGGCACAGAGGATTATAGGATGTGATTTACCATCAATCGGTGAGATTCAAAGCATTCACTGTCTCAATCCATCATTCAGGATCCTAACCATCCCAGCCACAAACTGGTCTCCCCCGGGCTCTGGCAAGTGATACCACAATATTAAAACATAGACCACTGGACTCAACAGCTTCTATCCTACTGTAGTGGACATCCTCAACAGCTAAGTGCAATTACTCAGACAAAATACACATCTACATTCTGCACTTTTTGCATGGTCTACCATTTTTTGTTTTCTTTCACTACTACATATTTATTGTCCCACAACATATGTATTGTTCCTGTTGTTCTTATTTATTATGTTTGTAATGTACTGTCTACATTATGTGGTGTTATCTGTTGTACTGTGCATGTCCCAAGAGATCAGCACAAATAAGAATTCCAAATGTACATACAGTATGGCAATAAACTCCTCTACGCTACTACTCTACTACTATTCATGCATAATATTTTGTTTACCATAACAAAAGAAAATATTTTAATAGACGCTTGTAGTAATATTATGACACATCCACAAAAGTGTATGAGAACAGTTCACTGTCATATGTGATGAGTTTTCCTAAAACTCTTGTAAGAGTATATTCTTCCAAATAAATCAAGTACTTCTAAATAAATTATTGTTTTCCCATCTTTTTTTTACTATGTAAAAAAAATAATGTCAAAGTATAACTCCTTATTCTTTTTTAGTGAATTTTGAAATCCAAAGTATCCTAGAATTCAGTTTTGGGCAGCATAATTCTCAGTCTGGCAATGAAAATTGTGTGGAAACCGGCAGACCTTCAAAAAAGATGTCACTGTGTCCTTATCTTTGCCCTGGATTGAACAAAGCGCTGTAGAAATATCAAGAGATGGATATAGTATTCTATTTATTAAAAAAATAATGAGGGAATATTTTCACAGTAAACATACAGTATACAGTAAGTAAGCAAGACAAAAAGACATTTAAATCGACAATAAATTTCAGATGTTGCACTATGTTACACTATGCAGGTGGTCAAGTTTAGTTCTTGAGTGGAACAGTCCAACAGGTAGGTGTCCTTAAATCATTGGCAGCTTCAGACCAGTTCATGAGGGATACATTTATCCAATTAAACCTTAATTGACTTAATTTATTACCCTTCCTGAGGTTTTGGCCCTGATTAAACTAAAACTTTGACCCACTCGCAAATCCCAAATTAGAAACCCACCACTTGATTGTGATTGTGGGTTCTTCCTTGCCAGATGTTTCTGACCTCTGTTTAAGAGAATCCTGACATAACTATCAGGTGGGCCTTAATGCAGTTCCATGCAAAAGAAAAGATTTTGTTTTTAGGTGCTTTCTTTCCAAATGCTCTCAGG